>NC_057800.1:743934449-744033358 GCF_018294505.1 Triticum aestivum
ATTTCTGTTAATCATTATGCTAATTCTCCAGCTTCTCTAGTCACCATATCATTTTCTGTGTCATATACTCATCTGGCCCCTCCTAAATTTTGATTTACACTCTGCCACTAATATGCTCCTTATTTTTGGTGGCTAGTTTACGAGAAAAAATGTCTATCATTTTTTCGATTTTTTAAACCACAAAGGTACATGACATTATTCTTTTTGCAAATTCAGAAAAGAGTATGTGAATTCAAGAAAAAAAGTTCATGAAAATAGAAAAAGTGCATGAAATAAAAAAAATACAAAATTTAAAAGATTCATAGGAAGTTCGTTTTGACCGGGACGCCTCGTGCTCCAGCTCCGCGCTCCTCACCCACGCCTCGCGCTCCGCCTGTGGCCACTCCGGCCTCGGCATCCATAGCCCTTGCGCCGTCGCGCCCCTCGGTGCCCGCCGCCATGTCCTCGCCGTCGCCCCAGCCGGGCCCCCTCGCCGTCGCTGGTTGGATGGGTGCCCCTCCCCATTGCCCAGCCCGCTCTGCCCCGACCCTCCTACGCCCTCGTCCTCGCCTCCTCGCCACCCACCGCCCCCGTCCAGGCCCTTGTCCTGAGCTCCACCGCGTCCCTCCGATGGAGGCGCCGGCCCCTGAGGAGGCGGGTGGCGCGTGGACCGCCGTCCGCAGCCGCCAGGAGCGCCGCGCCGACCGTCGCCCCTCGCCTCGCCCCCAACGTCGTCGCTGTGACCATGACGCATCGCCCTGGCGCGCCGACGAGTGCCCGCGCTGCTTGGCCCGTCCCTGGCACCCCAGATTTGAGTGTCGCCGTGATATCTGTTGCCGGCGCTGTCGCTTTTATGGCCATGCCGCCCGGTTCTGCACCACCCCGCTCCCTCGTCGTCCGTCAGGCTCTCCGCCGCTGAAGCGCTCGCGCCACCTCTCTCCTGGGTCCTCTGAGGCGAGCATTGCCGGACCGAGCGGCCCCGCGTCCTCCGGGGCCGCGTCCGTGCCCTCCTCGCCTGCGCTGTCAGCCGCAACCTCCTAGCCTCCCTCCTCCCGCTGAGCGCTGGTCCCCTCTTCGGCCTCGCCTTCTCACCCCTCCCTGTCGGGCCCCAGCTCTTCTGCAATGCTTGTCTCCCTCCTCTCGGGTCATCCCTCGCTCCGCCCGGCCGACACGGTTTGCTATCTGCCATGGTCAGCGACGATGGAGTCCGCCTAGGATGCGCTCCAGTCGCTTGCTCTGCTTGCCGAGCCTGCCGGCAACCGCAAGGGCATCTCCGCCGATGAGGTTTTCGAGGCTCTCCAGGCACGGTTTGCCTTTCCGCCGGACGAGTTCTCCGTCCATTGCCACCACCCGGAGATTTCCTCATCCTCTTTCGCTCTCGCGAGTCCCGTGCACGTGTCGCGGCCACGAGCTTGCGCTCCACACGCTTCCGGCTTCGGTTCACCCCATGGAGACCCATCGCCGGCGGCGAGCCGGTCACCGTGCGCATGTGCGTCCTCATAGAGATCTGCGACATCCCGGACCACGCATGGGATCATGCCTCCGCCGACATTCTGCTGGCCCCCTTCTGCCTCATTGAAGACCTCGCCCCGGAGACGCGCTCTGGCCGCGACATGTCGGTGTTCCACCTCTCCGCCTAGACGGCCAACCCTGATGGCATTCCGCGCTCGTCCAAGCTGCTCTTGCCGCCGCGGGATGGCATTGCGCTTGATGCTGACCCGGACCGCGTTTCGCGCTTCGCGCGCCCCCTCGTCCGGTTCCCGGTGTCGATCCACGTCTCTGAGACCCACGACTATCGCCTACCTTCCTCGCCGCTGCCCCCTCCTCCGGCCGGGGCTGATGGTGATGACCCTGGCTCGCCGCCAGTTCCCGGCCCATGGCCTCGGCGGTACGAGTTCCCTCCTCGGTGCTCCCCTGGCACCTCGTGACGCTTCGGCCGTGGTGCCCGCGGCGGCGCCGCCTGTCCCCCTGGTCGCCGGTCGCCTCCCCACCGCGGTTGGCAGAGGGTGCTAGGCCCACACCCCGATTACTCCCTGCCCGCGCCTCGGATCCCCGCCTCCCAAAGGTTGGGCTCTGCATCGCTTTTAGATAAAGCATGCAGTCCCTCGTCAGCACCTGCAGCTGCTCCGTCAGCTCCACCCACCCCCCCGTTCAAACCCATCTGCTGACCGGTCTTCCCACCTGCCCGCACGACCCGTTGCGGGTTCCAGCCTCTCTGCATCCGCCACCTGGCGCTTCTGCCCCAGTCGAGGAGACTCCAGATCCTTCCCTATCCCCTGCCCGACAGGTCGGGTTGTCGCCTTCCACGACCCTTCCCTTGGATCCGTCTTAGGTTGGCGCTGCCCCCGAGCCCGACCCCACTGCCCCGCTCCTGCTCGGGGAATCTCGCGCTGATAGTGGCTCAGCCACTCTGCGGCCTGCCAACCTCGAGACGTTGGTCGGGTCCCTCACCAACAAGACCGACGCTGGCTCTGATCCCCACGAAGATATCTCGCTGGGGGCTGATTCAGTGGGCCATGCGACCAATGTGGCCCCTCCAGTACTGGACCCGATCGCTTCACCAGTTCCCCTGGCCGAGCCTGCAGGCCCCGCGGCCCAAGTGGCGCCCCCTCGCCACTGCATGGCCAGGTCCTTTCACCGATTCCCTTGGCCCAAATTGAGCCACGTCTCCCCGCCCCCTCTTCCGCCATGCAGGCTGCCCAGGCCGCCGCCCCCACGCACTTGCTGGGCTTTCTCAATTCCGTCAGCACCACGGTGTCTCCTATTCTGGCTACCCCAGGGCCTCATCGAGGCCGCGTGCTGCTCCCCCCAACTACGCGCCTCGCCGTAGCACCTGCATCGCCAGAGCCGATCGGGGCCTAGACTCAGAAGCCAAGGCCAAGCGCGTCCTTCTCCTTCACTTGGGCCTCATCAAAGACGACGAACCAGTCTCGGACGCGATCATGGACCGCTACAACAAACTATTCGAGCATCCCCTGGCCGCGGACGTTGTCCGTGCTTTTGCCAATTTCTACGGATGGCACGTGCCATAGTCGGTCCTCGCTGGTCTCACGGCACCCCCTTGCCATGCCCCTTGGCGGCATGAGCGTGACGTGCGTGTGTGTCGTCTACACAGCCCCACCCCTTTTATGGATGACACCTTTAAGGCAATTTTCTGGAACGTGCGTGGTCTCAACAACGGGGCAAAGCGTGCGGCTGTTCGCTCTGTAATCTCTTCAGCTTCCCCTTGTATCGTTTGCATCCAGGAATCTAAACTAGCTTCGGTCTCGCCTGCGCTTGTGTGTGAAACTCTCGGCCCCTCTTTCGATGTTTTCTACTAGCTACCCGCGGATGGCACCCGCGACAGCATCATTCTGGCCTGGAACAGTGCGATGATCTCCCTATCTAACTCGGTCCTTGGCGATCACCACGTCTTGGTCGTCGTGTCTCCCACCGCTGGAGGAGCGCACTGGTGGATCACAGTCGTGTATGGCCCCCAAGGAGATGACGCTAAGATCGCCTTCCTCGACGAGCTGCAGCAGCTCCGTACCTCCATTGCTGGGCCATGGCTTTTGGGTGGCGACTTCAACATGATCACTTAGCCCGAGACAAGAACAATGACCGTATCAACAGGCGCACCATGAACCGATTCCGTCGTTTCATCTCGGACCATGGGCTACACGACGTCTACTTGCACGGCAGAGGCTATACGTGGTCTAATGAACAGGACAGCTCAACCCTTGTTCGCAACGACCGTGTGCTTTGCACCCCTTCCTGGGAGCTCGACCACGCGAACTGTCTTCTGCGCTGCCGCGCCTCCGCGGCCTCAGACCACTCCCCCTCCTCCTCGACTGCGCTACCAGGACTATGGGTGGCAAGCGTTTCCACTTCCAGCGTTACTGGCCCTCCCTTGATGGCTTCCACCAAACTATGCAGACTACTTGGCACTCGACACCACCGGAGCCTAATCCCTTCAGGCGCGTGTTCGCGAAACTCCGGGCCATTGCGCGCAGCCTCCAAAGGTGGAATTCCAGCTTCACATCTAATCTTACTGCCCAGCTGGGAGTGGCCCGTGAGCTCATTTCTCGATTTGATGAAGCCCAGGACACCCGACGACTGTCCTGCGCTGATACTTGGCTTCGGCGCAAGCTCAAGTGCAATACCTCGGCCTCGCCTCCCTTGAGCGCTCTATCGCACGCCAACGCGCCCGTCCCCGTTGGTTGCGGGCCGGCGAGGCGGCCTCGGCCATCTCCAAAACCCGGACCTCACATCGCAGTAGCAAGAACCACATCTTTGGGCTCCTTGCCGACGGGTCCCTAGTGTCGGGTGATGCCGATATGATGCAGGTCGCTTTTGCACACTTCTCCTCTGTGCTCGGTGTGCCCGAGGAGCGTGGAGCTACCCTCAACCTGGCGGCCATTGGTCACCGCTCCTTCGACCTCTCCGCCTTGGAACAACCCTTCTCCTCCGACAAAATCTGGGAGGCAATTAAGTGCCTTCCCTCTGGCAAGGTGCCCGGTCCGGACGGATTCACGGCCGAGTTCTTGCGTGCTTGCTGGCTGATCATTAAGGACGATTTTTGCGAGGTTTTCCACAAGCTCTACGCCCTCAATGGCCAGGCATTCCAGCGACTCAATGAAGCTCTCATCACCTTGCTGCCCAAACGGCCTGACGCCTCATCCCTCTTTGATTACCGACCGATCAGCCTCATACACCTAGTGGCGAAGCTCTTTGCCAAGGTTCTGTCTCTACGACTGGCACCGCGCCTCAGTGAGCTCGTGTCCTCTAACCAGAGCGCTTTCATTGCTGGGAGGAGCGTCCATGACAACTTCATCCTCGTACAACAAACAGCGCGCCAACTACACCAACTCAAGCACCCCCACGTCCTCCTCAAGCTGGATATTGCGCGCGCCTTCCACTCGGTCTCCTGGCCATTCCTACTTCAGGTGCTCCATCACATTGGCTTTGGTCCACGATGGCGCGAGTGGATCTCCATCCTGATCTTGACGGCCTCGACATGCGTTTGATCAATGGAGTACCGGGCCCCCCCATCCCGCACGGCCAGGGCCTCCGCCAGGGTGAACCCGTGTCTCCCATGCTCTTCGTGCTCGTCATCGACATGCTCAACACCCTCCTCCAGTTCGCCGTCCAGCACGGCATCATCAAGCGGCTGACGCATAGGCACACCCCCTCGAGCATCTCGCTCTTCGCCGATGACGTGGCCATCTTCTGCCACCCCGACGCGGCTGAGCTCACCACGATCAGCACCCTCCTAGACCTGTTTGGGGTCGCCTCTGGCATGCGCACTAACTTCGCCAAGTGCCTCGCCGTGCCAATCCAGTGTTCTGAGGACACCACGAGCTCCATTGGCTCTGCCCTGGCCTTCCCGGTGGTTCCCTTCCCCATTCAGTACCTCGGACTACCCCTCTCCCTCTGAAAGGTGGCCAATTCGTACCTGCTACCGCTGATCGACAAGCTGTCGCGCAAGCTTGCCACTGTCGTTGCCACTGGGCAACTCTCTCGCTCGCGATCGATCTGTAGGTTAGATTCTGCTAGAGTTCAGAGAGACACGAAGTGGTTTTTGTGCCGCCCACTAACTTGCGGCCTTTTCTGTTTTCTCTCTTCTTATTGCTCGCGTAACCAACGTGCCCCGCACAGCTCGATCTCGTCGCTACAAATGTGCCATCCCACGTCTAACGGATCAGGCCCATGCACGTTGCTACCATCCCGTCGTGCTCACCGCACGACCCGGCCTCATACTTCTACGCAAAGAAAACTACGTCCAACTTGTGACACCACGCAAGGCTGTCACGTACATGAAATACCAAAAATAAAACTAGGCTAAGTCCTGGAACTACACGACTCAAGTAAATCCTAACAAATCACCCCCTTGTGTCGTCCGAGCTGCACCTCCTCGACGCCGATCCTCTTCTTCAGCTCCATGAACTAAACTTTGCCCAGGGACTTGGTGAGCACATCTGCAAGCTGATCTTCAGTGCCCACATACTCAATGTCGATCTTACCAGTCTCGACACAGTCTCGTATGAAATGATACATCAAGTCAATATGCTTGCTGCAATCGTGATGCACGGGATTCTTGCTCAAAGCGATCGCCGACTTGTTGTCCACCAGCAGCTTGACACTCTTCGCTTCAGTGCCTTGAATATCAGCGATCAGCCTGCTCAGCCACACTGCTTGCATAGCTGCTGCAACTGCTGCCACATACTCCGCCTCACAGGAGGACATGGCGATGATCTTCTGTTTCTGTGAAGCCCAGGTAATCAGATTTCGTCCAAGGAAAAACACTGACCCGCTCGTGCTCTTACGGTCATCAAGATCACCGCCATGATCGCTGTCACTGTACCTCACGAGGTCTAGTTCATCCCCTCCGCCTCGCTTGTACTTGCATCCATGGTGAATTGTGCCGCTAATGTAGCGCAGGAGATGCCTCACCGCGGCCATATGCTGCACCGTCGGCGCCTCCATGTAGCAGCTGACAATCCCAACCGCATAGGCAATGTCAGCTCGAGTGTTCGCTAGATAGCGCAGACTGCCCACCACACTCCTGTAGTAGGTCGCGTCCACAGCCGGACTCCCGTTGCTCTTCGACAGCCGCAAGCCATTTTCCATCGGCGTCGAGCACGGCTTGCAGCCTGTCATCCCCGTCTGCTCGAGAATCTTGCGGGCATAGCTACTCTGGCAAAGTGTGATGGTGTCACCCTTCTGCTCGACCTCGATCCCGAGGTAATAACTCAGGGGGCCGAGGTCACTCATGTTGAAAGTGCACTGCATCTCTTCCTTGAACTCTGCGATCTCGCCGGCATTGGCGCCCGTGATGATAAGATCATCCACGTACACCCCCACAAGCAGAAGGGTGTTGCCACTCCCGCGCTTGTACACAGCATGCTCAAGTGGGCTCCGCTCGAAGCCGAGAGCCGCGAGCGCACTGTCCAGCTTGATGTTCCAGGCCCGCGGCGCCTGCCGCGGCCCATACAATGCCTTGTGCAGCTTCAGAACAGCTTGCCCATTGTTGGTGTCGACGAAGCCCTCCGGCTGCCGCACGTACACTTCCTCGGCCAGTTCTCCATTGAGGAAGGCCGACTTCACGTCCATGTGGTGAACGTGCCAGCCGTTGTGCGCAGCGAGCGCGACGAGCACGCGAACAGTCTCCACCCGCGCCACCGGTGCAAACACTTCCTCAAAATCTATGCCCTCTCTCTGTGCATATCCCTTAGCTACCAAACGATCTTTGTGCTTGATCACATTACCTTGAGGATCTTTCTTGATCTTGAACACCCATTTCAACCCAATGGCCCGGTGTCCGGCGGGGAGCTCCGTCAGCTCCCAGGTCTCGTTGTCGCGGATGGCGCGCATCTCCTCTTCCATGGCTTTTCTCCAGCACCCCTCAGTGAGTGCGTCGTCGACGTTGCCGGGCTCCTCAGCAGCGAGCAGGCACAGCCCACTGTACTCGATCTCTACCGGCTCGGTGTGGTCGATCACTTCCTCCATCATGCGAAAACGGAGCGCAACCCCTTCCGTGTCGTGAGGTCTCTCCTGTAGGAGGCGTCACGAAAGACACATGTGATGGCTCCGGCGTGCGTGGCTCGCTGGGCGCCGAGGCGGCGCACGACATCGTCGGGGGCGTGTCCGGAGGACGGTCACTGCCGCTGCTGGGCTCGGTGTTGTCGACGGTGTACTCGATAGTGAAGATAGCGGGCTCGCCCGCGGGTACTGCCGCGTCAGGCGCCTCTTCCCAGTTCCAGGGATGGTCTTCATCAAAGACCACGTCGCGGGTGATGTGCAGCTTGCAGGCCGCTGGGTCATAGACGCGGTAGGCTTTGTTGCCATCCTCGTACCCCATGAACACCATGGGTACCGCGCGGTTCGAAAGCTTGGTGATGCCTGGTCCCACCTTCTTCGCGTAGGCCGTGCACCCAAAGGTGCGCAGGTAGGCGACGTTCGGGCGTCGGCCGTGCCATGCCTCATAGGGAGTGACGCCGTCCAGAGCACGCGTGGGAGCCCTGTTCAGGATGTGCACAACAGTTTTTACAGCCTCACCCCAGAACTTACCAGGCACTTTCATGGCCTTGAGCAGGCCGCGGGCGGTCTCAACCACCGTCTGGTTCCGGCGTTCCACGACGCCGTTCTGCTGCGGGGAGTACGGCGCCGTCGTGTACCTCTTGACCCCATTCTCATCGCAGTATGACTTGAACGCGATGGAGTTGAACTCGCCGCCCCGGTCCGTTCTGAACGCCAGGAGCTTCACGCCGTGCTCGCTCTCGGCGAGCGCCTTGATCTTGCGGAAGAACTTGAACGCCTCATCCTTTGTACGCAGCATCTCCACCCACATATAGTGGTTGTAGTCGTCGATGATGAGGAGGAAGTAGCGATTGCCGCTTGGTGTCGCCGGCGTCACTGGTCCGCACAAATCACCGTGTACCAGCTCCAGGCTGCGCTCTGCGCGGCACGGGGACGCGCGTGGGAATGGCGTCCGATGCATCTTGGCCAGGGCGCACCCGTCCCAGAGTTGGTCCACCCGCGGGATCGGCGGCACGCCGACGACCATGCCCTTGCTGGAAAGATCATGGAGCGCCCTGAAGTGCAGATGCCCGAAGCGTGCGTGCCACCGCCATGCCGCGTCGTCGGCCTTAGCAAGGAGACACACCGGGCCCGTGATGTCGAGTTGCAGCATGTACAGGCGGCTCCTGGAGCGCCTCACGCGCGCGAGTAGCATCCTCTCCTGGTCGAAGATGCTCATCACACCGTCCTCGACCACCGTCCTGCAGCCCACCTCGTCGAGCTGCCCGATGCTCACAATGCTGCTCCTCAGCTGGGGTATAAAGTACACCCCCGTCAGTGCACTGTGCGACTTGTTCCTGCTGTTAAACACCACCATTTCACGTCCACAGATATCAACGGACGAGCCATCACCAAACCTGACCGTGCTAGTCACCGTCTCATCAAGCGCGGAGAACACGGCCCGTTCGCCTGTCATATGGTTGCTTGCGCCTGTGTCCAAGTACCAGGCGTTGCACGCCGTCTGCACCGGGATCACGCCCTTCTAGTTAAGGAAGACGCGCTCGCGCGCCGGCTCGACGTGGATCTGGGCGAGTCCGCAGCTCACCGCCATGAGCAGCGCAGGTTGATCCTCCTGCACTTGGTTGAAGTTGGCCTCTTCCTTGCGCTGCTGCTTGGGCTTGGTGCAGTCTCGAGCCATGTGGCCTTGGAACCCGCAGTTGTGGCAGTTGCCCTTGAAGCGAGAGCCGCCGCCCGATGACCCACGGCCACTGCCAGGCGCGTCGTCTCCGGACGCGTTGTCCCTGCCCTTTCCACCACATCCTCTGTCGCAGCCATGACCGCCGCGGCGGCCACCGCCATGACCACCGCCACGCGATGATCCCTCGCCCTGTTCGCGCTGCTTGTAACGCGCTAGCCACTGCTCCTCAGTGAACAGCAGGCTTCCACCGGCCTGCCCTGAGCCACCGTGATCAAACCTCTCCTCGGCCGCTTTGAGGCG
The DNA here is from genome assembly GCF_018294505.1 of Triticum aestivum. Taxonomy (NCBI): domain Eukaryota; kingdom Viridiplantae; phylum Streptophyta; class Magnoliopsida; order Poales; family Poaceae; genus Triticum; species Triticum aestivum. Next base: position 743,943,925 of record NC_057800.1, read on the forward strand.
GCCTGTCAGATCCTCAATGCTCAACGTATCGAGATCAACAAGGGTTTCAATGGACAGGGCGATCTGCGAGTATCGTGGAGGCACCACGCGCAAGAACTTTCTTACTGCCTTCTCCACGGTGACCTTGTCGCCAAGGATGTTCAGGTTGGTGACCATGGAGCCGAGCCGCATCGCGAAATCATCAACGGTCTCCCCATCGTGGAACTCGATGGTCTCGAAGTCCCGTGCTAGCGACTGGGCCTTGGCTGTGCGCACGCGGTCGCCGCTGATGCGCATGGTGGCGATTGCGTCCCACGCCGCCTTTGCCGACGGTTTGACGGCCAGCGTGCCCACCATCTCGGGTGGCACCGCTCCAAGGATGGCCTCCAGCTATACGGTCCTCGTGGAAGTCGACATCGCCGTACTTGACGGTGTCCCAGTAGCCGCGCGCCTCCAGCTTCACCTTCATCAGGAGCGACCAGTCGTTGTAGTTCGACTTGGTCAGCATTGGCCAGTTCGCCGATCCAGACTCCCGGATCACGTTCTGCACGACCGGCGCCGCCAGCTCACGGCCGCGGATCGTGCGGCTCCGTCCGCATCGTGGGGGGGGGGGGAGCGGGATGGTGATCGTGAATAGCGCGGCGGCGACTTCGAGGGTCACTTCGACCCTGACTTGTCGCCCTTCTCCGTCTGCACCGGCTTCTTGCTGCCGGCCATGTTGACAGAATCTCTGACGAGGCTCTGATGCCACTTATCGTTGCCACTGGGCCACTCTCTTGCTCGCGATCGATCTGTAGGTTAGATTCTGCTAGAATTCAGAGAGACACGAAGTGGTTTTTGCGCCGCCGAGTAACTTGCGGCCTTTTCTGTTTTCTCTCTTCTTATTGCTTGCGTAACCAACGTGCCCCGCACAGCTCGATCTCGTCGCTACAAACGTGCCATCCCATGTCTAACGGATCAGGCCTGTGCACGTCGCTACCAGCCCGTCGTGCTCACCGCACGACCCGGCCTCATAATTCTACACAAAGAAAACTACGTCCAACTTGTGACACCACGCAGGGCTGTCACGTACATGAAATAATAGAAAGAAAACTAGGCTAAGTCCTGGACCTACACGACTCAAGTAAATCCTAACAGCCACTTGGAAGGCCGCCCTACTCAATCACGCTGAGCGCCTGGCTCTGGTCCGGCAAGTTTTGAGCGCCATGCCAGAGCATTTGCTTCTCGCCATGGCCCTCTCCCTCGTCATCCTGAAGCAGGCGAATCGTGTCCTTCATGATTTTCTCTGGCATGGCCGCAAGGATGCACGCTCCGGCTCCTGCCTGGTCAGCTGGGCACGGGTGTGCCGCCCAATCGAGCTGGGCGGCTTAGGCATTCGAGACCTCCACCGCACTGGTGTTTCTCTCCACATTTGATGGCTCTGGCTCAAGGCCACTGACCCCTCGAGACCCTGGTCGCATCTGCAGCTACCCCACGACCCCGAGGTGCTCCAATTCTTCCGTGCCTCTACTTCCTGGACGCTTGGAGATGGCACCACTTGCCGCTTCTAGGAAGACCCATGGCTCGATGGGAAATCCATTCTCGAGAGTGCTCCCGCTCTCGCCGCCACTGTCCCCAGGCGAACTCGTCGCACCCGCACGGTCGCCGAGGCGCTCACCGATCACTGCTGGATCTTCGCCATCGAGGGTGCCCTCAGTCCCACCGCTGTGGTGGAGTACGTCGAGCTCTGGCGTCGCCTTCATCACGTCGCGCTTTCCCCACGCCTGGACCTCCTACGCTGGCGCTGGACAGACAACGGCGTGTATTCTGCCTCCTCCTGCTACAACGCGTTGTTCCTAGGCTCTACCTCCTCGGAGTACTGGCGCCTCGCTTGGCAAACCGGTGCCCCCACCTCGGTCCAGTTCTTCATCTGCCTCGCCTCTCTGAACCGATGCTGGACTGCAGACAGACTAGCTCGCTGAGGCCTGCCGCACGAACCGACGTGCGTTTTCTGCTCGCAGGAGCCGGAGACGCTGCACCACATCCTTGTGGGCTGCGTTGCTACGTCTTGAGCTTGCGTTGGTTTTCCCCGAAGAGGAAAGGATGATGCAGCAGAGTAGCGTAAGTATTTTCCTCAGTTTTTGAGAACCAAGGTATCAATCTAGTAGGAGCCCACGCTCAAGTCCCTCGTACCTGCACAAAGCAATAGCTACTCGCAACCAACGCGATTAGGGGTTGTCAAGCCCTTCACGGTCACTTACGAGAGTGAGATCTGAGAGATAGATGTTTTTGGTATTTTTGTTATAAAGATGCAAAGTAAAAAGTAAAAGCAAAGTAAATAGCAAAACAATATAAAAGTGATGGAGATTGATATGATGAGAATAGACCCGGGGGCCATAGGTTTCACTAGTGGCTTCTCTCAAGAGCATAAGTATTCTACGGTGGGTGAACAAATTACTATTGAGAAATTGATAGAATTGAGCATAATTATGAGAATATCTAGGCATGATCATATATATAGGCATCACGTCCGTGACATGTAGATCAAAACGATTCTGCATCTACTACTATTACTCCACTCATCGACCGCTATCCAGCATGCATCTAGAGTATTAAGTTAAAAACAGAGTAACGCCTTAAGCAAGATGACATGATGTAGAGAGATAAATTCATGCAATATGAAATAAATGCCATCTTGTTATCCTCGATGGCAACGATACAATACGTGCCTTGCTGCCCCTTCTGTCACTGGGTAAGGACACCGCAAGATCGAACCCAAAGCTAAGCACTTCTCCCATGGCAAGAACTACCAATCTAGTTGGCCAAACCAAACGGATAATTCGAAGAGACTTGCAAAGATAACCAATCATGCATAAAAGAATTCAGAGAAGATTCAAATATTATTCATAGATAGACTTGATCATAAACCCACAATTCATCGGTCTCAACAAACACACCGCAAAAGGAAGATTACATCGAATAGATCTCCACAAGAGAGGGGGAGAACTTTGTATTGAGATTCAAAGAGAGAGAAGAAGCCATCTAGCTACTAACTATGGAGCCGAAGGTCTGAGGTAAACTACTCACACTTCATCGGAGGGGCTATGATGATGTAGAAGCCCTCCGTGATGACGACCCTCTTCCGGCGGAGCTCCGGAACAGGCCCCAAGATGGGATCTCGTGGATACAGAAAGTTGCGGCGGTGGAATTAGGTTTTTGGCTCCTGTTCTGATCGTTTGGGGGTACGTGTGTATATATAGGAGGAAGGAGTACGTCGGTGGAGCACCGAGGGGCCCACGAGGCAGGGGGGCGCACCCTAGGGGGGAGGGGCGCCCCCACCCTCGTGACCACCTCTTTGATCCCTTGCAGTAGGATCCAAGTCTCCTGGATCACGTTCGGTGAGAAAATCACATTTCCGAAGATTTTATTCCGTTTGGACTCCGTTTGATATTCTGTTTATCCGAAACACTGAAATAGGCAAAAAAACAACAATTCTGGGCTGGGCCTATGGTTAATAGGTTAGTCCCAAAAATAATATAAAAGTGTAAAATAAAGCCCAATATAGTCCAAAACATTAGATAATATAGCATGGAGCAATCAAAAATTATAGATATGTTGGAGACGTATCAGGCATCCCCAAGCTTAATTCCTGCTCGTCCTCGAGTAGGTAAATGTAAAAAAAGAGAATTTTTGATGCGGAGTGCTACTTGGCATAATTTTAATGCAAATCTTAATTGTGGTATGAATATTCAGATTAGAAAGATTCAAGACAAAAGTTTATATTGACATAGAAAACAATAATACTTCAAGCATACTAACAAAGCAATTATGTCTTCTCAAAATAACATGGCCAAAGAAAGTTATCCCTACAAAATCATATAGTCTGGCTATGCTCCAGCTTCCCCACACAAAGTATTTAAATCGTGCACAACCCCGATGACAAGCCAAGAAATTGTTTCATACTCTAACTTTTTCAAAACTTTTTCAATCTTCACGCAATACATGAGCGTGAGCTATGGATATAGCACTATAAGAGGAATAGTGTTGGGGAACGTAGCAGAAATTCAAAATTTTCTACGCATCACCAAGATCAATCTATGGAGCAATCTAGCAACGAGGGAAGGAGAGTGCATCTACATACCCTTGTAGATCGCTAAGCGGAAGCGTTCAAGTGAACGGGGTTGATGGAGTCGTACTCGTCGTGATTCAAATCACCAGAGATCCTAGTGCCGAACGGACGACACCTCCGCGTTCAACACACGTGCAGCCCGGTGACGTCTCCTACGCCTTGATCCAGCAAGGGGAGAAGGAGAGATAGGGGAAGACTCCATCCAGCAGCAGCACGACGGCGTGGTGGTGGTGGAGGAGTGTGGCAATCCTGCAGGGCTTCGCCAAGCACCGTGGGAGAGGAGTAGGGAGAGAGGCAGGGCTGCACCATGGAGAGGTCAAAACTCTTGTGTTGGCAGCCCCAAAGTCCTCAAGTATATATAGGGGAGAGGGAGGGGGGTGCGCCCCCTTTAGGGTTTCCACCCCAAGGGGTGCGGCAGCCCCAAACCCATCTAGGGTGGCGGCCAAGGGGGGAGAGGGGAAACTTGCCCCCCAAGCTAGGTGGAGGCGCCCCCTCCCCAAACCCTAGGCGCCTTGGGCCCTTGTGGGGGGGCGCACCAGCCCACCTGGGGCTGGTCCCCTCCCACACTTGGCCCATGCAGCCCTCCGGGGCTGGTCGCCCCACTTGGTGGACCACCGGGACCCTCCCGGTGGTCCCGGTACATTACCGATATAACCCGAAACTTTTCCGGCGACCAAAACAGGACTTCCCATATATAAATCTTTACCTCTGGACCATTCCGGAACTCCTCGTGATGTCCGGGATCTCATCCGGGACTCCGAACAACATTCGGTAACCACGTATATCTATTCCCTATAACCCTAGCGCCATCAAACCTTAAGTGTGTAGACCCTACGGGTTCGGGAACCATGCAGACATGACTGAGACAACTCTCCGGCCAATAACCAACAGCGGGATCTGGATACCCATGTTAGATCCCACATGTTCCACGATGATCTCATCGGATGAACCAGGATGTGAAGGATTCAATCAATCCCGTATACAATTCCCTTTGTCTAGCGGTACAATACTTGCCCGAGATTCGATCGTCGGTATCCCGATACCTTGTGCAATCTCATTACCGGCAAGTCTCTTTACTCGTTCTGTAACACATCATCCCGTGATCAACTCCTTGGTCACATTGTGCACATTATGATGATGTCCTACTAAGTGGGCCCAGAGATACCTCTCCGTTATACGGAGTGACAAATCCCAGTCTCGATTCGTGCCAACCCAACAGATACTTTCGGAGATACCTGTAGTGTACCTTTATAGCCACCCAGTTACGTTGTTACGTTTGGCACACCCAAAGCACTCCTACGGTATCCGGGAGTTGCACAATCTAATGGTCTAAGGAAATGATATTTGACATTAGAAAAGCTTTAGCATACGAACTACAAATCTTTGTGCTAGGCTTAGGATTGGGTCTTGTCCATCACATCATTCTCCTAATGATGTGATCCCGTTATCAACGACATCCAATGTCCATGGTCAGGAAACCGTAACCATCTATTGATCAACGAGCTAGTCAACTAGAGGCTTACTAGGGACATGGTGTTGTCTATGTATCCACACATGTATCTGAGTTTCCTATCAATACAATTCTAGCATGGATAATAAACGATTATCATGAACAACGAAATATATAATAATAACTAATTTATTATTGCCTCTAGGGCATATTTCCAACAGTCTCCCACTTGCACTAGAGTCAATAATCTAGTTCACATCGCCATGTGATTAACACTCACAGGTCACATCGCCATGTGACCAACATCCAAAGAGTTTACTAGACTCAATAATCTAGTTCACATCACTATGTGATTAACACTCAATGAGTTCTGGGTTTGATCATGTTATGCTTGTGAGAGAGGTTGTAGTCAACGGGTCTTGCCATATTCAGATCCCTATGTATTTCGCAAAACTTTATATCGTAGATGCTGCTACCACGTTCCACTTGGAGCTATTCCAAATTGTTGCTCCATTATACGTATTCGGTATCTCTACTCAGAGCTATCCGGATAGGTGTTAAGCTTGCATCGACGTAACACTTTACGTTGAACTCTTTATCACCTCCATAACCGAGAAACATTTCCTTATTCCTCTAAGGATAATTTTGACCGCTATCTGGTGATCTACTCCTAGATCACCTTTGTACCCTCTTGTCAGACATGTGGCAAGTCACATATCTGGTGCGGTGATGAAGCTATGTACCTAGGGTAGGGTCACGGACCTGTCCTAACTTCCCTACCCAAGGACACCTCTAGAATAAATCTCCTTTCAATCGACTTGGAGGTGTTCCACTCAACAGACTCGAAGACATTCGACCAAGAAGCAATTACTCGACCAAGATCCAACCACTCGACGGTCAGGAGACCTAAAGTCACTACGCACGCTAACGGTCGGTCATTAAGTAGCTTTTATGGTCATCATAGCACTTTATTACTAGCGTTATTAGTAACGCCCTACCTTAATGTACATTGAACCCTTCGTAACGTGGGCTGGCCGGGGTCCTGGCGCACTCTATATAAGACACCCCCCTCCTCCGAGACAAGGGTTCGCACCTCTGTAACTCATACACACATAATCCAGTCGACCGCCTCCGGGCTCCGAGACTTAGGGCTTTTACTTCTTCCGAGAAGGGCCTGAACTCGTAAACCTTGCGTCCTTACAACCTCTCCATAGCTAAGACCTCGCCTCACCATACTTACCCCCCTACATCACTGTTAGAGTTAGAACCACGACAGTTGGCGCCCACCGTGGGGCTAGGAGTCTTAGCGCCTAGTTTGAGAAGTTGCGATTTTTTCCGATCTCCTTGATCATGGTTTCGGGCGGAGCTTTGGTGGAGGGCCGCGAGAGGCTTCAGGAGGCTCCACTCGATGTCGACGCGCTCCCGTCCGCGGGGCGACGCACTTTCGTGCATGCGTCCGTGGTGTCCTCCTGCGGCAGCCGTCGGCCCAGTATCGGTCGGCTCCCGTGGCATCTCCCCGCCCTGTTTCTCGCCGGCGCAAGCGCTCCGGTCGGTCGAGGCTTCAGAGGTGGGTGAGGCATGCGGTGGCCCGCTAGTCAGCCACCCCACAAGTCGCGGCAATTGAGCCCGACGAATCCCTCTACGGCCTGTTCGACTGGCTCCGCAGAGACCGCATCCGAATGCGACAGCAGTGACCCAGCTGCAGAGGTTCTGGTGATCGATGGGCCACACAGTCCTCTCGGTTTCCCCCGCGCTGACGGAGGCGCGGATGGGGGCGACCAGTCGCGTCCTCAAGAGGAGTATCTCCCCGAGCCTCTCACATCGTTGCAGTGGGTGGAACTTCGCCGCCGGAACATGGATGCACTCCACACTCCTATCGTTGGAGAAACCCCTGAGGCCCGAGCCTTGGAGGACGCGCGCTTGGCTAACATGGCCGAGCGCACTCGACTGGAGAATCTCCAGCGAATACTCGACGGGCGAGCACGTCAACGGGCTCCAGAATCCAGTCGACGTCAACTCTTTCCGCCCCCGCAGGTATACCGTTCTCCGATTCAGAATTTGGCGGCTGCGGCCCGTATAGCAGAGTCGATTCAGCCCTCCCAGTCAGAGGCTGGCAGAGGCTTGTTGCAAATCAGAGCGTTGCTCCGGGCAGCAGGAGACCAGAATTCCGCTGTTTCTCAGTCGCGGAACAGGATCCATAGCCGATCCGTTGCAGCGGATACAGTCCAGTCGGCTCACAACCCAAGATCGCCTCCGAGGCGTGAGGGACGTGGAGACCGGCGTGATCAGTACAAAAGGAATGAGCAGTATGATCACTGATTCGATCGTGATGATCGACGTCGAGTGCCAACCCCTCCCCCGAGGAGTGGGTCATATGTGCCTCGACAGCAGGTGGACAGACGCCCTCATAGTGTTGGGCGGAGAATTCCAGTCGACCCCAGGGAACCAGGCTTTGATGCGAGATCCATTCTCGTTCAAGGTTTGGTCGACAGGAATAGAGCTCACCGAGAAGGCCACGACAGAGATGCGCCTACCAATAGCAGAGTACATGTTTCAGGGCCGGAGTGTTTCAGTCAAGCCATCAGAGCCGCTGTAATTCCTCCCAACTTCAGGTTGGCGACTGGAGTTAGTAAGTTCACCGGTGATTCCAAGACCAGTACTTGGCTCGAAGATTACCTAGTGGCTGTCTAGATTGGCGGTGGGAACGATGAGGTAGCCATGAAGCACCTACCTCTCATGTTAGAAGGCTCGGCCAGAGCGTGGCTGAATCAGTTAGCACCCAGCAGCATTTACACTTGGGAGGATCTCTCCCGGGTGTTTGTCACCACATTTGAAGGAACATGCAAGCGACCTGCAGGCCTTACGGAATTGCGGTCTTGCGTGCAGAAACCGAATGAAACTCTGAGGGATTACATCCAGAGGTGGATCACATTGCATCACACAATTGAAAATGTACCAGATCATCAAGCAGTTTGTGCCTTTAAAGAAGACGTTAAGTACAGAGAATTGAATCTGAAGTTCGGTCGAACCGGAGAGATGTCTCTCAATCGGATGATGGAGATTGCCACCAAATACGCTAATGGTGAAGATGAGGATCGACTCCGGAGTGGCAAGCATAAAGCAGTCTCCCAGGAAATCAGAAGAAATTCCAGTCGGAAACAGAAGCGGAAAGCCGAGCCAGCCGCTCCTGGGGAGGCCCTGGCCGTAACCCAGGGAAAATTTAAGGGAAAACCCAAAGGACCTTGGAACCCCAAGAAAGTTAAAGACCAAGATGGAAATGATGATTTGGATCTACCATGTCACATCCACACCAAGAAAGATGAAGAGGGTAAACTCATTTACCCAAAGCATACCACTCGACAGTGTCGGCTTTTGATCCAGCAGTTTTAGGGCAAGCAGTCCAAAGATAAGGAAAAGGAGTCAGACAAAGTTGAGAACAAGGAAGATAGTGACGGTGGGTACCCCCAGGTCAATTCCACCCTGATGATTTTTGCTGATGTTGAGAGCAAAATTCGACTGAAGGTTATTAACCGTGAGGTAAATATGGTCGCTCCGGCAACACCCAATTATCTGAAGTGGTCCCAGACTGCCATCACATTCGACCAGTCTGATCACCCTACGCACATTGCCACCCCTGGGAGGCAAGCTCTGGTGGTCGACCCAGTTGTCGAAGGCACTCGACTGACCAAAGTCCTGATGGATGGAGGCAGCGGTTTGAACATACTGTATGCAGAAACATTGAAAGGGATGGGCATTTCGATGTCCAGGCTCAGCACTAGTAACATGAGTTTCCATGGAGTCATTCCTGGGAAGAAAGCCGAGTCACTCGGCCAAATTGCTCTTGATGTGGTTTTCGGTGATTCCAAGAATTACCGCAAGGAAAAGTTGACATTCGAAGTTGTGGATTTCCAAAGTGCTTATCACGCTATTTTGGGCAGGCCAGCTTATGCACGCTTCATGGCTCGACCATGTTATGTGTATCTCAATTTGAAGATGCCTAGTCCCAAAGGTGTGATCACTGTTACAGGCAATCGGAAGAAAGCAGAAGAGTGTTTTTAGAAAGGCTCAAAGATTGCTGACGCTCAGATGGCGGTGGTCGAGTTGCAAGAGCATCAGAAGACTACATATCCGAGTGAGTTAGTACGAGCTAAGAAGCCTGCTTCAGAATCAGCTTTTCAGTCGTCCGGTGAAATGAAGGCAGTTGACATTCACCCGACCAATCCAAACGCTGCTCCGACTCACATCTCAACGACGGTCGACTCCAAATAGGAAGAAGCGCTCATCCAGTTCCTCGGTGAGAACTGAGACATCTTCGCATGGAAGCCTGCTGACATGCCTGGAGTTCCCAGGGGGGCTGGCTGAGCACCGTCTACGAGCCGACCCAAAATTTAAACCTGTGAAAGAACATCTTCAACGGTCCGCCGTCCAGAAGAGGAAGGCCATTGGTGAGGAGGTGGCTCGGCTCTTAGCAGCGGAGTTCATCCGAGAATTTTACCACTCCGAGTGGCTCGCCAATGTTGTCATGGTCCACAAGAAGGACAAGTCACTTCGCATGTGCATTGATTTCAAGCATGTCAATCGGGCCTGCTCGAAAGATCATTTTCCTCTCCCCCGCATCGACCAGATAGTCGACTCGACTGCGGGATGTGAGCATTTGTCTTTCCTAGATGCGTATTCCGGGTACCATCAGATCCGTCTGTACGGGCCCGACGAGATCAAAACAGCTTTCATCACTCCATTCAGGTGCTTCTGTTATGTCACCATGCCGTTCGGCCTCAAGAATGCTGGAGCCACGTTCATGAGGATGATTCAGAAGTGTTTGCTCTCTCAAATCAGTCGGAGTGTGGAGGCATACATGGATGATATTGTGGTCAAGTCACGGAAGGGTTCCGACCTGCTGACTGACCTTGCTGAAACCTTTGCCAACCTCAGGAGGTATGATATCAAGCTCAATCCGTGAAAGTGCACATTCGGAGTTCCAGGTGGGAAGTTACTCGGTTTTCTCATTTCCGAACGGGGAATCGACGCCAATCCTGAAAAAAATTGTACTATACTCCGGATGAAACGTCCTGTGCATGTGCATGACGTCCAGAAGCTTACAGGATGCTTGGCCTCTTTAAGTCGATTCATCTCTCGCCTCGGTGAAAAGGCATTGCCTCTTTACCGACTGATGAAGAAGTCCGACAAGTTCGAGTGGACTCCAGAAGCTGATGCAGCGTTTACAGAGCTCAAAGCTCTGCTCTCCACCCAGCCGGTGCTTGCTGCCCCAATCAGCAAGGAGCCTTTGCTGATTTACATTGCAGCCACAGGACAAGTTGTCAGTACAGTACTTACGGTCGAGCGGGAAGAAGAAGGAAAGGCCTTCAAAGTTCAGCGCCCAGTATATTATGTTTCTGAAGTTTTGACTCCTTCAAAGCAAAGATATCCTCATTACCAGAAGCTTGTATATGGGATTTATATGACCACGAAGAAGGTTGCACATTACTTCTCTGATCATTCCATTACAGTCGTCAGCGATGCTCTACTATCAGAGATTTTGCACAACAGAGATGCAACTGGTCGAGTGGCCAAATGGGCGATTGAACTTCTTCCCCTAGATATCAAGTTTGAGGCAAAGAAAGCTATCAAGTCCCAAGCAATTGCAAATTTCGTCGCCGAGTGGATCAAACAACAACTTCCGACTCAAGTTCACTCGGAGCACTGGACCATGTTCTTCGATGGATCTAAGATGCTGAATGGTTCCGGTGCTGGGGTAGTATTGGTTTCCCCCCGAGGAGATAAGCTCAGATATGTTCTCCAGATTCACTTTGATTCCTCCAATAACGAAGCAGAATATGAAGCACTTTTGTATGGGTTGCGCATGGCCATTTCACTCGGCGTCCGTCGCCTCATGGTCTATGGTGACTCAGATTTGGTGGTTAATCAGGTGATGAAAGAATGGGACGTCAGAAGTCCAGCTATGACTGGTTATTGCAATGCAGTGAGAAAGTTAGAGAAGAAATTCGAGGGGTTAGAGCTTCATCACATCCCGCGACTGAAAAATCAAGTGGCTGATGATTTGGCAAAGATAGGCTCCAAGAGAGAAGCCATCCCCAGCAATGTGTTTTTGGAACACATCCACTCGCCATCAGTCCAAGAAGATCCTTTTACAGATGAAGCCCCGCAGCCAAAGAGTGCCACAGATCCGACTGAAGTTGAAATTCCGGCAGTGGTCGACCTAATCATGGAAGTTTTGGCAATCACCCCTGATTGGACGATACCGTACATCGCGTATATCCTGAGAAAGGAACTCTCGGAGGACGAAGAAGAGGCTCGACAGATCGTCCGTCGATCCAAGGCCTTTATAGTCATAAAGGGACAGTTGTATAGAGAAAGCGCGACTGGAGTCGGTCAGAAGTGTATAACACCAGAAGAAGGTCAGATAATCCTTGATGATATCCACTCGGGGACCTGTGGTCATCATGCGTCCTCTCGGACCATTGTGGCTAAAGCATCCGAGCGGGATTTTACTGGCCAAGAGCGAATGAAATGGCAAAAGAGATCATCGACAAGTGTGAAGGGTGCCAGTTCTACTCCAATATGTTGCACAAGCCTGCATCAGCCCTGAAGACCATTCCACTCGTCTGGCCCTTCGCTGTTTGGGGACTGGACATGGTTGGCCCATTGAGAACAGGCAGGAGCGGTTTCACACATGTGCTTGTGGCAGTCGACAAGTTTACCAAATGGATTGAAGCTAAGCCTATCAAGAATCTTGATGCTTGCACTGCTATCAGTTTCGTCAGGGAGTTAACATTCAGATATGGAGTCCTGCATAGCATCATCACCGACAATGGGTCAAACTTTGATTCAGACAAGTTCAGAGCTTTTTGCGCCTCTCAAGGCACACGAGTCGACTACGCATCGGTCGCCCACCCCCAGTCGAATGGACAAACAGAAAGGGCAAATGGTCTGATTCTCAAAGGACTAAAGCCTCGGCTGATGCGTGATCTCAAGCACGCAGCAGGTGCTTGGGTCGATGAGCTTCCGTCGGTTCTGTGGGGATTGAGGACTACCCCGAATCGGTCGACTGGAAGAACTCTGTTCTTTCTGGTTTATGGAGCGGAAGCAGTCCTGCCGAGTGATCTACTTCACAATGCACCCCGGGTCGAGCTTTATACCAAAGATGAAGCAGAACAAGCCCGGCAAGACGCAGTCGACCTCCTGGAAGAAGAAATAGAAATGGCTATGATCCGATCGACCATTTATCAGCAAGACTTGCGTCGATTCTATGCCAGAAATGTGAAGAGTCGAGCCTTCCAAGAAGGAGATTTGGTCCTCCGAGTGGATCAACAGAAACCACACAAGCTCGCTCCTACTTGGGAAGGTCCCTTCATCGTCACCAGAGTCCTCCACAATGGAGCGTATCACCTTTACAATGTCGATCGCCAGATCGATGAGCCACGAGCTTGGAATGCAGAACTGCTCCGCCCCTTTCACACTTGAATTCTCACTCAGATGAGATGTAATAAGAAAAACTTCTGTAGTCTATTTATCAAAGACAAGAGCGTTACAAATTTTCCTATAATTGTTGTTGCTTTTGTTTGCGTGTGAAATCCCCCAGTGGGTGGCTTAGCTCAGTGCTCGCCTAAGTGTTTAAAAATCCTACCGAGTGGCGAGCCAGACTCCCACTCAGAGGCTTAGCTGCAGCTCAGTGCTCGCCTAAGTGTTTAAAAATCCTACCGAGTGGCGAGCCAGACTCCCACTCGGAGGCTTAGCTGCAGCCCAGTGCTCGCCTAAGTGTTTAAAAATCCTACCGAGTGGTGAGCCAGACTTCCACTCGGAGGCTTAGCTGCAGCCCAGTGCTCGCCTAAGTGTTTAAAAATCCTACCGAGTGGCGAGCCAGACTCCCACTCAGAGGCTTAGCTGCAGCTCAGTGCTCGCCTAAGTGTTTAAAAATCCTACCGAGTGGTGAGCCAGACTCCCACTCGGAGGCTTAGCTGCAGCCCAGTGCTCGCCTAAGTGTTTAAAAATTCTACCGAGTGGAGAGCAAACCTCCCACTCGGAGGCTTAGCTGCAGCCCAGTGCTCGCCTAAGTTTGAAAAAATCCTACCGAGTGGAGAGCAGACCTCCCACTCGGGGGCTTAGCTGCAGTCCAGTACTCGCCTAAGTTCTCTCACTAGAAGACTTAGCTGCAGTCAGGCACTGGCCTAAGTTTGAAAAAATCCTACCGAGTGGAGAGCAATCCTCCCACTCGGGGGCTTAGCTGCAGTCCAGTGCTCGCCTAAGTCCTCCCACTTAGAGACTTAGCTGCAGTCAGGCACTCGCCTAAGTTCGAAAAAAATCCTACCGAGTGGAGAGCAATCCTCCCACTCGGGGGCTTAGCTGCAGTCCAGTACTCGCCTAGGTTCTCTCACTAGGAGACTTAGCTGCAGTCTGGCACTCTCCTAAGTTTGAAAAAAATCCTACCGAGTGGAGAGCGATCCTCCCACTCGGGGGCTTAGCCACAGTCCAGTACTCGCCTAAGTACGAAACACATCTCAGTCCTCAAGGACAACGAGGGGCGGGTCGACTGCCACCTTCTCCTGGAGAGCTTCGCCACAAATACAAGACATGGGTCGACTGCTTCCCTCTCCTTCGGAACTGCGCTGCGAGTGCAAAAGTTGTCTCAAATGAAGAATGGGTTCACTCAGCAGGAGATTCATAAAGATATTCAACGGTAAACCAAGTTCAGATAAATTCTAAAGGTTCCAGACCACAGATCGAAGTACTCGGGCATGCAGCCCAAAAAAGTTTAACGGTTACAAAAACCACTCGGCATTCCGAGGCAAATTTAAGGTGGGACATAAGAGTTTGTTCACTTCGCGGGAGGAGGGCTGGCAGGCTCGACGAACTCATCCAGGTCGACGCCGTCGGCTATCCGAGTGGCTGCAGCGATGAAAGTCTCCATAAAGGTTCGGAAGTCATGCTTCTGGGTGTTGGCGACCTTGATAGCTTCCAGCTTGTCTTGTCGCACCTCCTTGCAGTGGACACGAACCAAGGACAGAGCCACATCAGCGCCACACCGAGAAGAAGACGTCTTCCACTCCTGCACTCGGTCAAGGATTCTGTTAAGTCGAGTCATCAGAGACTCGAGATCGTTTTGGAGCGTAGCCTCTGGCCAAAGTGCCGGGTCGATCCGTGACATGGCGACCTTCAGTCGAGCCAAGTAGTCCACGGCACCGTCGTTGCGAGATTCCAGTCGGAGCAGATTCTTGGCAGTTTCTTCTTTCACGGGAGAGTTGATTGGATCCAAACCTGGTTCGATCCGCCCAGTCTCCTCTTCAAAGTTCTGGCAAAACTCTGCTTTCACGATCCAAGGATAAGTCAATTTTCGTACACTGAGTCAACACAAAAAAAACACCAGTCGGAACTGAATGTGCACCTTCAAGCTTGATGTACAACTTCTTGGCGAGGCTCCTCAAGTAGCTCTCTAGATCGTCCCTCTTGAGAGCGATGCCTTCCATCTTTTCATTCAGGTTGAGGTTATCCTTTTTCCAACGTGTACACTCCCTGTTGGCTTCATTCAGAGCGGTCTTCAGCCTGGTATTCTCTTCTTCTAACTGGCCGACCGAAGCCAACTTCTGTTCGGCTAGAGCGGTCTTGTCGTCAGCCTCCTTACGGGTAGCAGCCAAGTCCTGATCCCTCTTCGCCAGAGCCTCTCTCAGTTTTTCTGCAAAGAAATGATGATTGATTCGGAAATAGAAGAAGGGTACTCAAGCCTAAAAACTAGCCAGTCGACAAAATCGTCTTACCTGCGGCGCTGTCTCTAACCTTTTGCAGCTCTGTCCTGGCCAGCTCCAAATCAAGGTTCAGTTGAATCTGCTGCTTCTCCAAGTCAGCAAAGCGAGCTCCAAGATCGCAAGATTTCTGAAATCAAAGGGGAGAAGTTATCGTTACAGCAAAAAAAACAACAAAGGCAATAAATACTAATACTACGGTCGACTGCCAGCAGTCCACCATAGTCTCGGGGACTACACCCAGTGGGTGCACTTAGCGTGCCCCCACCGGTTCTGATCCCACTCGACTGGCCCGCCGAAGTCGAGTTCAAAAAAAGAGAGAGAGAGAAAGTAGAACTAAGACTACAGTCGACTGCCAGCAGTCCACCATAGTCTCGGGGACTACACCCAGTGGGTGCACTTAGCGTGCCCCCACTGGTTCTGATCCCACTCGACCGGTCCGCCGAAGTCGAGTGGAAGAGACAAACTACCAGTTTGGTTTATACATTCGGCAAAATACAAAGACTACAGTCGACTGCCAGCAGTCCACCGTAGTCTCCACTAGTCCAAAACTTCAATCGACGCACCCAGTGGGTGTACATACGCAAAGATTTTCGGAAAGAATCTTCAGATAGCCGACTAACCTGAACGTTGCTCTGGAGAGTCGAGCTGGCATCATAGGCAGCTTGGCTGGCGTCCCGCACCATCTTCATCTTCTCCATCATAATGCCCGCCTGGCGTATGGCTTCCCTAGAAGCATTCACCTCGTCCTCTGAGACATGATGGGTCGCAAAAACTGAAGGCGGGTCGACAGGGGCCTGAGCAGTCGAAGAAGAAGGCAAGGCACTCGACAGGGGCTCCGCGAAGGTAACAGAACCCCGATTGACGTCACCAGTGTCCTGAACGACTGGTTCCGCCCTCGGCGTCGACTATAGCGCCTCACTTGCAGGAGCTCGCCTACTCTTCCTCGTCAAAGACCTCTCGGGCTCTTCATCATCATCAGGGAGGTCAATAATGTTGGGAGCTGTGCAAAGTTCAAATTGCCAAAATCACGTCACCCAATGATGCACGACGTAGTTGAATCGACCAAAGAAGGATAGTATGGCGGAAATCATACCTGGATTAGAAGTGACCGCATCCTCCATCACCTCATCATCATCCCTGTAAGCTGAGGTCCCGGAAGTGGCAGCGCTAACAATTCCAAAGTTCGTCCAGTTAAAACAAGAAAAACAAACAGCGCGGAGCGTCGAGTGAATACAGGAGAGACACTCACGCGGAGGCGATAGGGATATCGATCTTGATCTTTGGCAGCGCCTTACGAGTCTTCGGCTCTGCAACTTTGGGGTGCTTTGGCGCCTTCTCAATCGGGGTTGGTGAAGAGACCCGAGGACGCTTCGAAGACTGGCCAACCTGAGCAGTTGCCTTGTCGCGGGCACTCGGCCGTTCTTGGTCAAGCTTGGATCGTCTCTCTATGTGAGGAGGCGACTCGACTTCTTCCCCATCACTTGAGTCGTCACTTCCACCATCCCCTTCACCATCAGAAGTCCACTCGCCACTTTCACCACCACTCGCCTCGCCTTCCAGAGCTTGCTCTTGCTCCCCGTTGGGCATCGAATACATTTCAGTAATGGCCTGAAAGAAAGCAGGGAGAACAAAGTCAGTCGACGCAATACAGATAGCTGCGCGAGTGAATTCGGATTACAAGAAAAAACTCAGAATCAGACCTGCTCTGGTGCACGCGACTGGTCGAATGGGGGAACTCTCCTGGCTCCTCTGGGATTGTCTTTGTTCCTGGTAATGCTCGATAGCCACTTCTCCAGCGTGTCGTCATCGACCTCCTCCGGATAGATCCGAGTGGAGTCTTCTAGACCCGAATACATCCACATCGGGTGGTCTCGGGCTTGGAGAGGCTGGATGCGCCGCTGAAGGAAGACCTCCAAGAGATCCATACCAGTGACCCCGTCACGAATGAGCTGGACCACTTGGTTGACCAACACCTTCACGTGCGCCTTCTCCTCCGGGAGCACCTTCAAAGGGGAGGGTTTTTCCACTCGGTCCATGGTAAAGGGAGGGAGGCCAGTCGATTGCCCTGGCGTCGACTGGTCTTTGCAGTAGAACCAGGTCGACTGCCATCCGCGAACTGAATCGGGAAGAATCATGGCCGGAAAGGAGCTTTTTCCCCTCGTCTAGATGCCAAGACCCCCACACATCTGGATCACTTGGGTCCTCTCGTCACTCGGATTAGCCTTTTTCACTGTCTGGGAGCGACAAGTGAAAATATGCTTGAAAAGACCCCAGTGAGGTCGACAACCCAAGAAGTTCTCACACAAGGAAATGAACGCGGCAAGATAATCTGTTGAGTTGGGGGTAAAATGGTGGAGTTGAGCCCCAAAGAAGTTCAGAAACCCTCGGAAGAAAGGATGAGGAGGCAAGGAAAACCCACGGTCGACGTGGGTGGCAAGAAGAATGCGCTCACCCTCCCGGGGTTGCGGCTCGGATTCCTTCCCCGGAAGCCGCGCCGAGTCGTAGGGGATCAGCCCTCCCTCGGCCAGGTCGTCGAGGTCTTCTTGGGAGATCCTCCAGTGGATCCAGTCGCCCTGGATCCAACCCTTCGGCAGGCCAGTCCGCGAGGAAGATCCGCCCCGGCTCGTCGCCTTCCCCTTTGACCTCACCGTCGCCTTCTTTGCGCGCTCCAGAGCCGCTGTCTTCTCCTTCACCATTGTCATCGACGAGACGCGTGTGGCGCGGTGGCACTGGAGCGAGAGCGAGCGCAGAGAAGAGGCGTGAGGAGGAAAAGAGATAATTGGGCGCACTGTTCGGGAGACTCCGATCCAACGCCTTATATGAGGCCGCTTCTGAGTGGCTTACAGGTAGGCCCAGATGGCTCTGTCAAAACCCGTAACGACCACACGAGCGATACGTGGTGAAAAAGGTGGTGCGGGGATCAGGGCGGCTCCGCTCTATATCGTCCGATTACTGCGGCCTCCCCCGTCCCGCGCGCTTCCCAAAATTCGGATCCCACTAAATCCGCGGGCAGCAAATAACTTGTCAGACCAAAGATCTCCTCCGCACCGTCACTCGGAGCCTTACAAGTAAAGAAACTCACTCGACGAAGAATTAAGAACGGATCAAGGCGACTGAAAAGGGAGTTGCTGTCATCACTCAGGTCCGTTGATCCAAAACAAGATATGCTCACGGCATAGAAAACGGGTCGGAGAAGTCCTCAACTCCTTCCCTACTCAAACCTCGATCCATTCGGGGGCTAATGATGAAGCTATGTACCTAGGGTAGGGTCACGGACCTGTCCTAACTTCCCTACCCAAGGACACCTCTAGAATAAATCACCTTTCAATCGACTTGGAGGTGTTCCACTCGACAGACTGGAAGACATTCGACCAAGAAGCAATTACTCGACCAAGATCCAACCACTCGACGGCCAGGACACCTAAAGTCACTCCGCACGCTAACGGTCGGTCATTAAGTAGCTTTTATGGTCATCATAGCACTTTATTACTAGCGTTATCAGTAACGCCCTACCTTAATGTACATTGAACCCTTCGTAACGTGGGCTGGCCGGGGTCCTGGCGCACTCTATATAAGCCACCCCCTCCTCCGAGACAAGGGTTCACACCTCTATAACTCATACACACATAATCCAGTCGACCGCCTCCGGGCTCCGAGACGTAGGGCTTTTACTTCTTTCGAGAAGGGCCTGAACTCGTAAACCTTGCGTCCTTACAACCTCTCCATAGCTAAGACCTCGCCTCTCCATACTTACCCCCTACATCACTGTCAGAGTTAGAACCACGACATGCGGTACTCAGCATGGCATACCGTATAGAGCCTATGACAAAAGCATAGGGGACGACCTTCGTCCTTCCTCTTTCTTCTGTCGTGGTCAATCTTTGAGTCTTACTCAACTTCAGACCTTACAACTCAGGTAAGAACCCCTTCTTTGACTGATCTATTTTGAACTCCTTCAAAAACATGTCAAGGTGTGCGTTCTTTGAAAGTATCATCAGGCGTCTTGATCTATCTATAGATCTTGATGCCCAATATGTAAGCAGCTTTTATCCAGGTCTTCCTTTGAAAAACACTCTTCAAACAACCGTTTATGCTTTCCAGAAATTCTACATTATTTCGAATCAGCAATATGCCATCCACATATACTTATCAGAAATGTTGTAGTGCTCCCACTCACTTTCTTGTAAATACAAGTTTCTAGCAAACATTGTATAAACCTAAAAGCTTTGATCACTCCATCAAAACATATATTCCGATTCCGAGATGCTTGCTCTAGTCCATAGAAGGATTGCTGGAGCCAGCATACCTTTTAGCATCCTTAGGATCATCAAAACCTTTTATTGTATCACATACAACTTTTCTTACGAAAACTGGTAAGAAAACTTGTTTTGACATCCATCTATAAGATTTCATAATCGAAAAATACAGCTAATGCTAACATGATTCCGACGGACTTAAGCATCGCTACGGGTGAGAAATTCCCATCGTAGTCAAATCCTTGAACTTGTGAAAAGACTCTTTCCCACAAGTCGAGCTTCATAGACGGTAACATTACCGCCCACATCCATCTTCTTCTTAAAGATCCATTTATCTCAATGGCTTGCCAATCATCGGGCAAGTCCACCAAAGTCCATTCTTTGTTCTGATACATGGATCCTGTCTCGGATTTCATGGCTTCTAACCATTTGTCGGAATACGGGCCCACCATCGCTTCTCCATAGCTCGTAGGTTCATTGTTGTCTAACAACATGATATCTAAGACCGGATTACCGTACCACTCGGGAGTAGTACATATCCTTGTCGACCTACGAGGTTCGATAGCAACTTGATCCGAAGCTTCATGATCACTATCATTAACTTCCTCTTCAACAGACGTAGGCTCCACAGAAAACATCTTTCTGTGTTGCATCACTCTCTGGTTGAAGTAAAGGTTCAACAACCTCATCAAGTTCTATCTTCCTCCCACTCAATTCTTTCGAGAGAAACTCCTTCTCGAGAAAGGACCCGTTCTTAGTGACAAACAATTTGCCCTCGGATCTGAGATAGAAGGTATACCCTACTGTCACCTTTGGGTATCCTATGAAGATGTGTTTGTCCGCTTTGGGTTCGAGCTTCTCCAGCTGAAGCCTTAAGCATCGCAGCCCCAAACATTAAGAAACGACAACTTTGGTTTCTTGCCAAACCAATGTTCATACGACGTCGTCTCAACGGACTTAGATGGTGTCCTATCTAAAGTGAATGCAGCTGTCTCTAACACATAACCTTAAAATGAAAACGGTAGATTGGTAAGAGACATCATAGATCGCACCATATCTCATAAGGTTCGATCACGACGTCCGGACACACCATTACCTTGTGGTGTTTAGGTGGCTTCAACTGCGAAACAATTCCACAATGTCTTAAGTGATTGCCAAACTCATAACTCAGAAAATCCCCTTTTGATCAGATCGTAAGAACATGATCTTCTTTGTTATGATGATTCTTAACTTCACTCTGAAATTGCTTGAACTCTTCAAACGTTTCAGACTTGTGCTTCATTAAGTAGATATACCTATATCTACTCAAATCGTCAGTGAAGATGAGAAAATAGCGATATCCACTGCACGCTTCAATTCTCATTGGATCACATGCATCAGCATGCATGATCTCCAACAAGTCACTTGCCCGTTTCATTGTACCTGAAAACGGGGTCTTAGTCATCCTGCCCATGAGGCATGGCTCGCATGTGTCAAGCGATTCAAAATCAAGTGACTCCAAACATCCATCGACATGGAGTTTCTTCATGCATCTTACGCCAATATGACTTAAGCGGTAGTGCCATGAGAAAGTGGTACTATCATTATTAACTCTACATCTTTTGGCATGAACATGTGTATTACCACGACCGAGATTCAATGAACCATTCACATAGGGTGCATGACCATGGAAGGTATCATTCATGTAAAACAGAATAACCATTATTCTCTAACTTAAATGAATGACCGTATTGCAATGAACATGATCTAATCATATTCATGCTCAACGTAGACACCTGATAACATGTATCTAGGTTCAATACTAATCCCGAAGGTAGATGGAGCGTGCGATGGTGATCTCATCAACTTTGGAAACACTTCCAACACACATCGTCACCTCGCCCTTAGCCAGTCTCCATTTAGTCCATAGCTTTTGCTTCAAGTCACCAGTAATAGCAACTGAACCGGTATCCAATACCCAGGTGCTACCAGGAGTACTAGCGAGGTACACATTAATAACACGTATATACTTTGTTGAAGTTGCCAGCCTTCTTATCTACCATGCATTTGGGGTAATTCCACTACCAGTGACCGTTCCCCTTACAATAGAAGCACTTAGTCTCGGGTTTGGGTTCAACCTTGGGTTCCTTCACTGGAGCGGCAACTGGTTTGCCATCCATGAAGTTTCCCTTCTAGCCCTTGCCCTTCTTGAAACCAGTGGTCTTGTTAAACCATCAACACTTGATGCTCCTTCTTGATTTCTACCCTTTACGGTCTTAAGCACCGCGAACAGCTCCGGGATCAACTCCATCCCTTGCATGTCATAGTTCATCACGAAGATCTAGTAGCTTAGTGATAGTGGCTAGAGAACTCTATCAATCACTATCTTATCTGGAAGTTTAACTCCCACTTGATTTAAGTGATTGTAGCACCCAGACATTCTGAGCACATGCTCACTAGCTGAGCTATTCTCCTCCATCTTGTTGGCTAAAGAACTTTTCAGAGGTCTCACACCTCTCAACACGGGCATGAGCCTGAAATCCCAATTTCAGCTCTTGGAACATCTCATATGTTCTATGGCGTTTAAAACGTCATTGGAATCCCGATTCTAAGCCGTAAAGTATGGTGCACTAAACTATCAAGTAGTCATCAGGACGTGTCTGTCAGGTGTTCACAACATCCACATACGACATTGTAGGGGTTTGCACATCGAGTGGTGCATCAAAGACGCAAGCCTTCTGTGTAGCAGTGAGGACACTCCTCGGACTACGGACCCAGTCCGCATCATTGCTTACAATATCTTCCAACTTAATCTTTCTCTAGGAACGTATTTAAACAGGGAGCTACAACATGAGCTATTTATCTAAAACATATTTGCAAAGACAATTTAGACTATGTTCATGATAATTGAGTTCATCTAATGAACTCCCACTCAGATAGACATCCCTCTAGTCATCTAAGTGAAACATGATCCAAGTCAACTAGGCCGTGTCCAATCATCACGTGAGATGGACTAGTCAACATCGGTGAACATCTTCATGTTGATTGTATCTTCTATACAACTCATGCTCGACCTTTCGGTCTTCCGTGTTCCGAGGCCATGTCTGTACATGCTAGGCTCGTCAAGTCAACCTAAGTGTTTTTGCTGTGTAAATCTGGCTTACACCCGTTGTATTCGAACGTTAGAATCTATCACACCCGATCATCACATGGTGCTTCGAAACAACGAACCTTCGCAACGGTGCACAGTTAGGGGGAACACCTTTCTTGAAATTTTAGTGAGGGATCATCTTATTTAAGCTACTGTCGTTCTAAGCAAATAAGATGTAAAACATGATAAACATCACATGCAATCAAATAGTGACATGATATGGCCAATATCATTTTGCTCCTCTCGATCTCCATCTTCGGGGCTCCATGATTATCATTGTCACCGGCATGACACCATGATCTCCATCATCATGATCTCCATCATCGTGTCTTCTTGAAGTTGTCTCGTCATCTATTACTTCTACTACTATGGCTAACACTTTAGCAATAAAGTAAAGTAATTACATGATGTTTATGTTGACACGCAGGTCATAAATAAATAAAGACAACTCTTATGGCTCCTACCGGTTGTCACACTCATCGACATGCAAGTCATGATTCCTATTACAAGAACATGATCAATCTCATACATCACATATATCATTCATCACATCCTTTTGGCCATATCACATCACAAGGCATATGCTGCAAAAACAAGTTAGACGTCCTCTAATTGTTGTTGCAAGTTTTTACGTGGCTGCGATAGGTTTATAGCAAGAACGTTTCTTACCTACGCGAAAACCACAACGTGATATGCCAATTTCTATTTACCCTTCGTAAGGACCCTTTTCATCGAATCCGATCTGACTAAAGTGGGAGAGACAGACACCCGCTAACCACCTTATGCAACTAGTGCATGTCAGTCGGTGGAACCAGTCTCACGTAAGAGTACGTGTAAGGTCGGTCCAGGCCGCTTCATCCCACGATGCCGCCGAATCAAGATAAGACTAGTAACGGCAAGCAAATTGACAAAATCGACGCCCACAACAACTTGTGTTCTACTCGTGCATAGAAACTACGCATAGACCTAGCTCATGATGTCACTGTTGGGGAACGTAGCAGAAATTCAAAATTTTCTATGCATCACCAGGATCAATCTATGGAGTAATCTAGCAAAGAGGGGAAGGAGAGTGCATCTACATACCCTTGTAGATTTCTAAGCGGAAGCGTTCAAGTGAACGGGGTTGATGGAGTCGTACTCGTTGTGATTCAAATCACCGGAGATCCTAGTGCCGAACGGATGGCACCTCCGCGTTCAACACACGTGCAGCCCGGTGACGTCTCCTACGCCTTGATCCAGCAAGGGGAGAAGGAGAGGTTGGGGAAGACTCCATCCAGTAGCAGCACGACGGCGTGGTGGTGGTGGAGGAGCATGGCAATCCTGCAGGGCTTCGCCAAGCACCGCGGGAGAGGAGTAGGGAGAGAGGCAGGGTTGCGCCATGGAGAGGTCAAAACTCATGTGTGGGCAGCCCCAAAGTCCTCAAGTATATATAGGGGAGAGGGAGGGGGTGCGCCCCCTTTAGGGTTTCCACCCCAAGGGGTGCGGCAGCCCCAAACCCATCTAGGGTGGCAGCCAAGGGGGGGAGAGGGGAAACTTGCCCCCCAAGCTAGGTGGAGGCGCCCCCTCCCCAAACCCTAGGCGCCTTGGGCCCATGTGGGGGGGGGGGCGCACCAGCCCACCTGGGGCTGGTCCCCTCCCACACTTGGCCCATGCAGCCCTCCGGGGCTGGTGGCCCCACTTGGTGGACCACCGGGACCCTCCCGGTGGTCCCGGTACATTACCGATAAAACTCGAAACTTTTCCGGCGACCAAAACAGGACTTCCCATATATAAATCTTTACCTCCGGACCATTCCAGAACTCCTCGTGACATCCGGGATCTCATCCGGGACTCCGAACAACATTCGGTAACCACGTATATCTATTCCCTATAACCCTAGCATCATCGAACCTTAAGTGTGTAGACCCTACGGGTTCGGGAACCATGCAGACATGACCGAGACAACTCTCCGGCCAATAACCAACAGCGGGATATGGATACCCATGTTAGCTCGCACATGTTCCATGATGATCTCATCGGATGAACCATGATGTCAAGGATTCAATCAATCCCGTATACAATTCCCTTTGTCTAGCGGTATGATACTTGGCCGAGATTCGATCGTCGGTATCCCGATACCTTGTTCAATCTCATTACCGGCAAGTCTCTTTACTCGTTCCATAACACATCATCCCGTGATCAACTCCTTGGTCACATTGTACACATTATGATGATGTCCTACCGAGTGGGACCAGAGATACCTCTCTGTTACACGAAGTGACAAATCCCAGTCTCGATTCATGCCAACCCAACAGATACTTTCGGAGATACCTGTAGTGTACCTTTATAGCCACCCAGTTACGTTGTGACGTTTGGCACACCCAAAGCACTCCTACGGTATTCGGGAGTTGCACAATCTCATGGTCTAAGGAAATGATACTTGACATTAGAAAAGCTTTAGCATACGGACTACACGATCTTTGTGCTAGGCTTAGGATTGGGTCTCGTCCATCACATCATTCTCCTAATGATGTGATCCCATTATCAACGAAATCCAATGTCCATGGTCAGGAAACTGTAACCATCTATTGATCAACAAGCTAGTCAACTAGAGGCTTACTAGGGACATGGTGTTGTCTATGTATCCACACATGTATCTGAGTTTCCTATCAATACAATTCTAGCATGGATAATAAACGATTATCATGAACAATGAAATATATAATAATAACTAATTTATTATTTCCTCTAGGGCATATTTCCAACAAATAGAATGGTGGTTGTGGAGAAGACAAAAAGGAGAAGATAGTCTCACATCGACTAGGCATATCAACGGGCTAGGGAGATGCCCATCAATAGATATCAATGTGAGTTAGTAGGGATTTCCATGCAACGGATGCACTAGAGCTATAAATGTGTGAAAGCTCAACAAAAGAAACTAGTGGGTGTGCATCCAACTTGCTTGCTCACGAAGACCTAGGGAAATTTGAGGAAGCCCATCATTGGAATATACAAGCCAAGTTCTATAACGTAAAATTCCCACTAGTATACGAAAGTGACAACATATGAGACTCTCTATATGAAGAACATGGTGCTACTTTGAAGCACAATATATGAGACTTGCTATATCGTGGTGCTACTTTGAAGCACAAGTGTGGAAAAAAAAGGATAGTAGCATTGCCCCTTATTTTTTTTATATTTTTTTTGGGCCTTTTTTTTCTTTGGCCTTTCTCCTTTTTTGGGACAATGCTCTATTGAATGATGATCATCACACTTCTATTTATTTACAACTCAATGATTACAACTCGATACTAAAACAAAGTATGACTCTATATGACTGCCTTCGGTGGTATACCGGGTTATGCAATGAATCACGAGTGACAGGTATGAAAGAATTATGAATGGTGGCTTTGCCACAAATACTATGTCAACTACATGATCATGCTAAGCAATATGACAATGATGGATGTGTCATGATGAACTAGATGGTGGAAAGTTGCATGGCAATATATCTCGGAATGGCTATGGAAATGTCATAACAGGTAGGTATGGTGGCTGTTTTGAGGAAGGTATATGGTAGGTGTATGATAACGGCGAAAGTTGCGCGGTATGAGAGGGGCTAGCAAAGGTGGAAGGGTGAGAGTGCGTATAATCCATGGACTCAACATTAGTCATAAAGAACTCATATACTTATTGCAAAAATTTAGAAGTTATCAAAGCAAAGTATTACGCGCATGCTACTAGGGGGATAGATTTGTAGGAAAAGACCATCGCTCGTCCCCGACCGCCACTCATAAGGAAGACAATCAATAAATAAATCATGCTCCGACTTCATCACATAACGGTTCACCATACGTGCATGCTATGGGAATCACAAACTTCAACACAAGTATTCTTTAAATTCACAACTACTCAACTAGCATGACTTTAATACTATCACCTCCATATCTCAAAACAATTATCATGCTTCAATCTTTTGTTAGTATTCAACACACTCAAAAGAAAGTTTCACCAATCTTGAATACCAAGCATATTATTATTAGGCAAATTACCATGCTATTAAGAGACTCTCAAATTAATTTAAGTGAAGCATGAGAGATCAATAGTTTCTTTAAAAAGAATCCACCACCATGCTCTAAAAGATCTAAGTGAAGCACATAGAGCAAAATTATATAGCTCAAAAGATATAAGTGAAGCACATAGAGCAAAACTATCTAGCTCAAAGGATATAAGTGAAGCACATAGAGAAAAACTATCTAGCTCAAAGGATATAAGTGAAGCACATAGAGCAAAACTATCTAGCTCAAAGGATATAAGTGAAGCACATAGAGCAAAATTATCTAGCTCAAAAGATATAAGTGAAGCACATAAAGCAAAATTATCTAGCTCAAAAGATATAGGTGAAGCACATAGAGCAAAATTATCTAGCTCAAAAGATATAAGTGAAGCACATAGAGTATTCTATCAAATTTTAATTCATGTATGGCTCTCTCAAAAGGTGTGTACAGAAAGGATGATTGTGGCATACTAACAAACAAAGACACAAATAATACAAGACGCTCCCAGCAAAACACATATCATGTTGGTGAATAAAAATATAGCTCCAAGTAAATTACCGATGGAAGTGGACGAAAGAGGGGATGCCTTCCGGGGCATCCCCAAGCTTTGACTTTTTGGTATCCTTGGATTATCTTTGGGGTGACATGGGCATCCCCAAGCTTAGGCTCTTGCCACTCCTTGTTCCATGATCCATCAAAAGAATTCACCCAAAACTTGAAAACTTCACAACACAAAACTCAAAATAGAAAACTCGTGAGCTCCGTTAGCGAAAGAAAACAAAAGACCACTTCAAGGTACTGTAATGAACTCATTATTTATTTATATTGGTGTTAAACCTACTGTATTCAAACTTCTCTATGGATTATAAACTATTTTACTAGCCATAGCTTCATCAAAATAAGCAAACAACACACGAAAAACAGAATCTGTCAAAAACAGAACAATCTGTAGTAATCTGTAGCTAGCGCAAGATCTGGAACCCCAAAAATTCTAAAATAAATTTCTGGACGTGAGGAATTTATCTATTAATCATCTGCAAAAGTAATTAACTAAATAGCACTCTTCAAATAAAAATTACAGCAGTTCTCGTGATCACTAAAGTTTCTGTTTTTTACAGCAAGTTCAACAAGACTTTCCCCAAGTCTTCCCAACGGTTCTACTTGGCACACACACTAATTAAACACAAAAAACACAACCAAAACAGAGGCTAAATAATTTATTTATTACTAAACAGGAGCAAAAAGCAAGGAATAAAAATAAAATTGGGTTGCCTCCCAACAAGCGCTATCGTTTAACGCCCCTAGCTAGGCATAACGAGCAAGAATAGATCTAGGTATTGCCATCTTTGGTAGGCAATCCATAAGTGGCTCTCATGATAGTTTCATATGGTAATTTTATTTTCTTTCTTGGAAAGTGTTCCATGCCCTTTTTTAATGGAAATTGAAATCTAATATTCCCTTCCTTCATATCAATAATCGCACCAACCGTTCTAAGGAAAGATCTACCAAGAATAATAGGGCAAGAAGGATTGCAATCTATATCAGGAACAATGAAATATACGGGCACATAATTCCTATTTGCAACAATAAGAACATCATTAATTCTTCCCATAGGTTTCTTAATATTGGAATCCGCAAGATGCAAGTTTAGAGAGCAATCATCAAAATTACGGAAATCTAGTAAATCACACAAAGTCTTGGGAATAATAGAGACACTAGCACCCAAATCACACAAAGCATAAAACTCATGATCTTTAATTTTAATTTTAATAGTTGGTTCCCACTCATCATAGAGTTTTCTAGGGATATAAACTTTCAACTCAAGTCTTTCTTCATAAGATTGCATCAAGGCATCAACAATATGTTCGGTGAAGGCTTTATTTCGACTATAAGCATGTGGAGAATTTAGCACGGATTGCAACAAGGAAATACAATCAACCAAAGAGCAACTTTCATAATTAAATTCCTTGAAATCCAATATAGTGGGTTTAGCAACATCTAGATTTTTATTTCTTTCAATCCCACTTTCATCAATTTCATCATTAAGATCTGAACACTCCGAATTTTTAGAACGCCTTCTAGGTAAAGGAAGATCATATTCAGTTTCATCAAGATTCATATTGAAAAATAAAGATTTAATTGGAGACACATCAATAACTTTTAGATCTTCATCTTGATTTTCATAGGTATTCGGTTTAGCGGCCATCTTATTGACTAAGGTGGCTTGCATATCTGAAATTTCAGCAGTCATCTTCTGTAGACGAGCAATCTGGGATCTTATACCCTCAAATTCTTTAGACATATCATCAAGCTTTTTATTCATATAACTCATAGAACTTTTTTGTTCCTTAAGCTCGTTTCTAAAGAAATTATTATGCTCAAATTGCAAAACCATAAACTTCCTAACGTTGTTTTCGATTTCCTCCAACCTTTTCAGGTGAAGATCACCAAATCCTGGTTGAGCCATCGCGATAAACAAGAAATCTAACACACGAGCAAACAAAAAGGCAAACGGACAAAAGAGGCAAACAGAGAGGGAGGATAGAGAGAGAGGGCGAATAAAACGGCAAGGGTGAATTAGGGGGATAGGAAAACGAGAGGCAAATGGAAAATAATGTAATGCGAGAGATAGGGATTGTGATGGGTACTTGGTATATTGACTTTTTGCGTAGACTCCCCGGCAACGGCGCCAGAAATTCTTCTTGCTACGTCTTGAGCTTGCATTGGTTTTCCCCGAAGAGGAAGGGATGATGCAGCAGAGTAGTGTAAGTATTTCCCTCAGTTTTTGAGAACCAAGGTATCAATCCAGTAGGAGCCCACGCTCAAGTCCCTCATACCTGCACAAAGCGATCGCTACTCGCAACCAACGCGATTAGGGGTTGTCAAGCCCTTCACGGTCACTTACGAGAGTGACATCTGATAGATAGAATATTTTTGGTATTTTTGATATAAAGATGCAAAGTAAAAAGGAAAAGCAAAGTAAATAGAAAAACAATATAAAAGTGATGGAGATTGATATGATGAGAATAGACCTGGGGGCCATAGGTTTCACTAGTGGCTTCTCTCAAGAGCATAAGTATTCTATGGTGGGTGAAAAAATTATGGTTGAGCAATTGATAGAATTGAGCATAATTATGAGAATATCCAGGCATGATCATGTATATAGGCATCACGTCCGTGACAAGTAGATCGAAATGATTCTGCATCTACTACTATTACTCCACTCATCGACCGCTATCCAGCATGCATCTAGAGTATTAAGTTAAAAACAGAGTAACGCCTTAAGCAAGATGACATGATGTAGAGAGATAAATTCATGCAATATGAAATAAACCCCATCTTGTTATCCTTGATGGCAACGATACAATACGTGCCTTGCTGCCCCTTCTGTCACTGGGTAAGGACACCGCAAGATCGAACCCAAAGCTAAGCACTTCTCCCATGGCAAGAACTACCAATCTAGTTGGCCAAACCAAACGGATAATTCGAAGAGACTTGCAAAGATAACCAATCATGCATAAAAGAATTCAGAGAAGATTCAAATATTATTCATAGATAGACTTGATCATAAACCCACAATTCATCGGTCTCAACAAACACACCGCAAAAACAAGATTACATCGAATAGATCTCCACAAAAGAGGGGGAGAACTTTGTATTGAGATCCAAAGAGAGAGAATAAGCCATCTAGCTACTAACTATGGACCCGAAGGTCTGAGGTAAACTACTCACACTTCATCGGAGGGGCTATGATGATGTAGAAGCCCTCCGTGATGACGGCCCTCTTCCGACGGAGCTCCGGAACAGGCCCCAAGATGGGATCTCGTGGATACAGAAAGTTGCGGCGGTGGAATTAGGTTTTTGGCTCCTGTTCTGATCGTTTGGGGGTACATGTGTATATATAGGAGGAAGGAGTACATCGGTGGAGCACCGAGGGGCCCACGAGGCAGGGGGGCACGCCCTAGGGGGGGGGGCGCCCCCCACCCTCGTGACCACCTCTTTGATCCCTTGCAGTAGGGTCCAAGTCTCCTGGATCACGTTCGGTGAGAAAATCACGTTTCCGAAGATTTTATTCCGTTTGGACTCCATTTGATATTCTGTTTATCCGAAACACTGAAATAGGCAAAAAAAACAACAATTCTGGGTTGGGCCTCCGGTTAATAGGTTAGTCCCAAAAATAATATAAAAGTGGAAAATAAAGCCCAATATAGTCCAAAACATTAGATAATATAGCATGGAGCAATAAAAAATTATAGATACATTGAAGACGTATCATGCGTCTTCGCGCGCATCACCTCGCATGAGATCCTCTCATGATGCTCCCCCACAACTGCTGCCCCCGATGGCTCCTCGAGCTACTTTGTCTGGCTTTCTGTTGCCATGGATCTCACCCCCGCCTCTCGCCGTCGAGGCCTAGCCACCATTGCCGCCCTCACGGCCTGGTCGCTTTGGAGGCACCGGAACGCGATCATCTTCGACAAAGTTGCACCTTCAACCGCTGCTCTCATTATGGCCATCAAAGACGAAGCTCGCTCCTGGGCCGCGGTCGGAGCCAGAGGGATGAACACTCGCAATCTTGTAACCCGATTTTGCTGTTTTGGGGCTGAGCATCCCCTCTGTCTTCTGCTCTCCTTGGGTCCTTGTCTCGCCATTCGTGTGTACGAGACCACGACCCAACCCTGAACTCTGTACTTGTTTCTCCCCTCCTATCAATGCAATGATACGCTATCTTAGCGTATTCGAGAAAAAAAGATTCATAAACTAAAAAACATGAATACAGATAAAGTTCGCGAATATGAAAAGGTTTGCATATTTGAAAAATGTTTTAACAGGATTTCAAGAATATTCGGGATTTCATAAAGTCTTTGCAAATCTGAAAATATGTGCAGATTTGGAAAACGTTCATGCATTTAAATTTTTTTTTCAAGATTTTGGATTTTTTTTACGCATTTCATAGATTCCACAAAAGTTTGGATATTACACACATTCGAAAAATGTTCACGGGTTTTAGAAAAGGTTCACATCTTTGGAAAAATTATGCGCATTTGAAAAACATACGCAAATTTTAAAAATGTTCATTGGTTTGTAAAATAAATCTCAAACATGAAAATATTCATTGATTTGAAAATTTTCACGAATTCAAAAACAATTCTTGGATTTGAAAAGCCAGTTCATGGGTTTAGAAGTTTCGTGACTTTGTAAGAAATATTTATAGATTCAAAAACAAGTTTGCGAATTTGAAAAGAGTTCACACATTTGAGAAAAAGTTCATAGATTAGATTTTTTTGCAAATTCGAAAAAGTTCATCAATTTTTAAAATGCTCAGGAATTTTAACAAAGTTTGTGAACTTAAAAAGGTGCGTGAATTTGAAAAGAAATGAATTAAGAAGATAAAATATAAATACAAAACAAAAACAAAGTCAAAGTATAAAAACAAAAAAATAAAAAAGAAGAAAAACAGGCTAGACAGAAAAAACAGAAATAAAATCAGATGGGAAGGCATATAGAAGGTTCCCAGAAATAACGAAAACCTGACATACGCCGAAAAGAAAAAAGCAAACATAAGTGGGTACAGGATGTAATTGTTCCCAGTTGGATAATGTGGCTTGAATCAAAGGTGAGTGTGAGGGTTCTAATCTCCGTCGTCGGACCAGCCCAAGTTGTGTTCGGCTGTTTGTCTTTTTATTATTTTATTGATTTTTGTTTTTTGAACATTTTTTTTACTTTTTAACTTATTTTTCTTAATTTTTATACATGCTTATGTATTACTTTTTTTGGTTAACTTTTTTCTCTTTTTTGGTGCACATACATGAATATATATTTTTCGAAGGTATATGAACAAACATATTCTTATACATGACCTCTTTTGAAAAATATTATATATTTTTCCATTATGGAAGTGTACTTTTTAACTTTTTTCCGAAGTGCGAGCTTTTGAGGCTTTTTGCTTCCTATCTTTTCTAATGGTGGACAATAGGAGAACTCTTGTGCTTGGCCAAAGATATGGGGGCAGTCCAAGATTTCTATTCCATCTGATTGTGCCGCGGTTATAGTTGATATTCATGGTGGCTCATCAGGTTTCTTTGGGGCAGCAATCAAGGAGATTCATATTAAAAGACGTACATTTCCTGAGGTTACACCTAACCATGAATTTAGATAATCAATTTTTTATCCACGTGCTTTAGCAAGGCGACAAATCGGATATCAGTTGGTCACTACGTTGGATCTTGG
Source organism: Triticum aestivum (assembly GCF_018294505.1). Lineage (NCBI taxonomy): Eukaryota > Viridiplantae > Streptophyta > Magnoliopsida > Poales > Poaceae > Triticum > Triticum aestivum. The sequence goes on from NC_057800.1 coordinate 743,976,874, forward strand.
AGCATCCCAATTCCTCTGTGTATTACAGATCAATAAAACAAGTCAGTTCTGTTAGAATAAACAGAGGAAGAGTCGGAGTAATGGAAGAAGATGAAAAACACCTTGGAGCTACATTTTACCACTCCGGGTGCATGTCCACCATGGCATTTGCGATATCTCGGTTCATAATATTTCTGAACAAACGTCTTTATGTATTGCTATACCATGTATCTTGAGGAGGATGATCTAGGCAAGGAGTGGCATGAACTCCGACGAGAACACCTCGTGAACCTTCCCCAAAGTGACGGGATAAGATGAAAATATGGCCAGTTTCGTGGAGCATGCTGTGGAGCGCGGAGCACTTTATTTGATAATATCACGGTTGAAGCGCTATTGCCTGAAGTTGTGGTATTTCCTGTGCTAAATGGGCCTGGAAAACATGCTGTCAACTGAAGCACAAAATTGTCTTCTAGTTAATGATCCAAAACAGACTGAACACCAGGGCTCTTCTTCATATAATTTTTTTCCATTGAAGATTACTCTTGTGTCATGTGTGGACTGCAGGTGTTTGAAACCAGGGATCATTTATTTCTTCATTGTCCATTTGCCCAAATGTGATAGTCATACATTTTTCCTAATTGGGCTCCCAATTATCTGGGAATTCAGGATGAAATTGCACACATTAAAACCCTTCTAGCTGTACCTTTTGCAATGGGAATTATTGTTCTTGTTTCCTGGGCCATATGGACAAGGAATGATTTCATATTCAAAGGCAGAGACCTCAATCACATGTATTGATGGATAGTTAAAGATACGATACTTTTTATAAAACTGATGCATTTATTGATGTCAAGCACATCAAAACATTAAAAACATATGGCAAAAAGGAGTATGGTATTCTCCTAAAATAAAAAAAATGTGATCCATATCCCGAGATAAAAATGTGCCGCAGAGAGCACTAGGGATGCAAAATAGAGAAAAATGGGGCAAAAAAAATAAAAATACAGGCAAAGGCCTGCCGACATATCAGCACTGGAGGCCCTCTAAACAGAGAGATCCATATCAGCACCGGAGGATACTGTAGATCAAAACCTCCAAATAGTGCCAATAAATAAAGTTGCAGTCTTGTAAGTTCAAAGTGACAACTTGGTGACAACATACATAATCCAGGTTTAGCTAGTGAGATAGTTGACCAAGTACACACCAGTCACCTTAACCATGCATGTCGAATCGAAGAGGCACATACTACAGTGATGTTTGACTAGCTTACTAGCACAACACAAGAGGCCTTGGAAGGTACAACATGCTTGACCGGTGCATTGGCTGCATTTCCTAGGGACCTAAGCTGCAACACTATACCTGCATATAGAATCTGGACACTGAAAGAAACAACTTGAGTAGCAAACCAAGCAGAGAGAAATAGATACTGAAATACTGACAAACAAGTGATGAATGCTAAGCACAGAATACCTTCAGGGTTGATGGGGGGGTAGGCTCACGGCCACCCACTCGTCATTGCTAAAGGAGAGCTCCGCTGCCCCTTCTGGCAACACCAGTTCAGGATGGCATCGGTAGACCTGAATTTGGACAGTTGGCTTTGAGCAGCCGCATCCAGCACCAGTAACAGGCATCGCAGTTGCTGCTGTCGCCGCGTCGGCGCTTGGCTCTGTACTTGTTGCCGCAATGCTGCAAGTATTGGTTGGTAGTGCCGAGACCAACGGGAGCAACTTCTTCACCAAGTCCTTTATTTCAGCCGTAATGCTTTGTTCCGGAGTAGCTGGTTTATCATGTTGCACCTCAACAGATTGGATAGGATCGTCAAGAGCTTTTGTTTCAGCGACAGGAAGATGAATACCAGAGCCAACATAGTTATCTGTAAAATGGGCAAACCATATGAGTGGAAATATCAAGATAAATACAAAGAGAGGTAACACAATAATCGATGTCAAATACATGCAAATGTAAACTGGTAGCAGTATGTATATGTGCGACATGCACAATACGACCAATTTTAAAGTAGAGTTCATTGAGATTAATATGCTGTCCAAGAGAGGTTGTGCATTGAAGAGGACAAAATTAAGATATAGGAAGCAATTGAATAAAAGAGTATACTTTAAATACAATATACAAAGCAATATACACAGCACAATTTAAAGCATCGTATACGAGTAAAGTATATAGCAAAAGGGCAAAACAACAAAAGAATGGAAAAGGTCAAAATATTCACAGAAATTATCACCTAATGAATATACAAAATGTAAATATGGTAGAGATGACAACATTATTATTTATCACCATCATCTCAGAAGGATCACAACTGAAACCATGTGTTTTAGGTGGGGATCAATCCCATGATGACTTCACACAAGATGCAATCGACTCATGCCGAATGCCCAAATACCAACCAGTCTTGCTTGGTCCCACCAAAATAAGAAGTCTTACTTGATTTTGTGAAATATTGATTGTTTACATTCTTTATTATGTTTAGCAATGGGATCTCAGGTCAAATTTTATCAAATAACCTTAAATGTTAATGAGGTTAGCATTTTCATAGTGAAGGATATACGATACATGATAGAGTATGCATAGGCTAGTGGCATTAGGCTGTCATTTTATATTTTTTAGGGAATTTATGCTTTAGTGGTCGGGTTATAGGGTTAATAATGTGATACACTATCAAAATGTACCTGAGCTACACTGGTATCTAACACATACTCTATAATCTTAATGAACAAGAACGGGTTAAATAATATCCCTAACAACTTTTTTGGCAGATATTAAAAAAAGATACTGCAAAAAACTATGAAGCTTGATTTCAGGAATTTAAATTACTTATTGTGTCCGGAATGTTGAAAATCAAGCTCACCAACATGCATCTTTTTTTTGCTTCTTAAAATGTCTCCCTTGATTTGGCTGAACAGTCAATAAGATAGTCAAATTTGTAAATTCTCTTTAAATGAAGTCAGTGAATCAATTTTAATTTTACCCAGTTCTTGAATATTGAAATCCAAGGTGGGAGATAAACATGTTGACTAATAATACAGATAAAAGCCAATGGATGTTAATGCTGGTATATAAGTGAGGCCGTGCAAATTAAAACCATCCCATAAGAATTTAAAAAAAGGTGGAACTAACCAGCAGCATTTGCTCTGATGGTTTTGCTTCTTGAGTTAATGAGAGGAAGGCAACTCTTGCCGCAGTGGATTCTGCCTCCTTTTTTCTGCCGTAGTCTTGCGGACAGTCAAATGTTCGCCCAGCTATGGTCACTGTTGACTTGAACAGAGGTGCATGAGGTGGACCACTCAGAATGGTGTGATATGAAGGCAAACATTTGTGTATCTTCAGAGCATAATCTTGCAAATGAGACTTGTAAGGAAGTTGCGTTTCTGCAGTACAAAAAGTAGTGAGTACAACAGATATAGCAGAAACATGACAACGGCATGATCGATGGAATAAAAACAATTTTAGGTACAAGGGGATGCATGATATAACTACACAAGTAGTAAAGGACAATCAAGAATTCAAGATAACAGAAAAGAAAAAGGAAAGGATCAATTTCCAAGAATTTTTCTGTGTCAACAGATGTGCAAATGCTCTACTCATCATAAGCAGCCCGAATCCTAAGAGCAGATGCTGTGTGGACGTGCTAGCTGAACTAAAACTTCAGACAAACAGAGAACGAATTCATCAGGAAGAAAAAGAGCGAGGCATGTGGACCCCTAAAAGAGCGAGGGAATCAACAAAATGCACCTAATGTGGACCCCTAAAATCTTTGAACAAAATCTGAAGTCTCGGTGGGATTCCTTCCGACAAGAAGAAGCGCTGAGACCAGTTGCATAGTATAGTAGTGTAATAACAAAGAAGATGGAGTTGGCTCACCGGATCGGATAGATCGGATGCACCCTAACCCTAGCTAGGGAATGCATCTGGCGCATACACTCACCGGGGCCAGGGGAGGCGTGGGTGGAGCGGAGAGGCTCTCGAAGGCGGCCTTGGCGGCGAGGTCCAGCGCCTGCTTGACCGTGCGGGAGCCGGACCCGGGCCCGTCTGGCGAGCGGAACTCGGCGCCGTTGACGGCCACGGTGGCGCGGAACGTGGGCACGTGCTGCGGGCCCTCGCGCTGGTCGGTGTACTCCGGCTTCCCCCACCGCCGCTGCTGGCACAGATTGTGCAGCCTCTCCTTGAACGACATGGTCGCTGCTGCTCGAGGTCGAGGAGTGTAGGAATGGGTTGGAATGGGGATCGACTGCCGGGGCTGGAATCGAACAGGGGACGGGGATGGAATGGGGACGGGGATGGGGAGTGTCTCCTAGGGGCTCCGGTCGCTGCTTGGCTTGGCTTGGCTTCATTAATTGCCGCAGCCATTAATCTCTTGGAAGTTTGTTGACAGCGGTCTCACTGCTCAGCAGAGGTGTGGTGCAGTACATCATACAAGTAGGACAGGTGCGAATTCTATCTTATTTTTTCTTTTATTTTGAACAAGATGGACCCAGATCTGCATTAAGCGGTGGTGCAGTACATCATACAAGTAGGACTCCAAAGAAAAGGAGAATTACACACAAGTCACTGACTTTTACAAGAACACCCAAACGAGATAGAGAAGTGCAATTGGATGCCGCGTATCTAGCGTTAGGGTATCTCCAACGCCGCCACTCAAACCGTAGCGTATGAGGCAGCCTGGACGCCTTCAACCCTCCAAAACCGTCCATTTAATATCCGGGGATCGGTCCGGGTGTCCGAACTCCAATAAACCGACAGAAGGTTTATGGGCGTCCATACCTTCATATAGGCGTCTGACCTCTCGGATCCACACAAAAACCCTTGCCGCGCGTTTCGCTCCAGAGCAGACGTGATTGGACAACATGAATTGCAAATTTGATCGACACGACTGGACGGCTAACCGGTGCTGCTTCAGTGCGGACAACATGAAGCCTACTCCACCTCACTGCGCGTGGAAGCGACGCCGGTCAATCTAGCTATTTAAGCAGGGCAGCCTCATCGGCAGACCCTACATCCTATCCCTGGTCCGGGCACCACCACCTCTAATCTCATCCTCTCCTCTCGTCCTCACTCCACTCTACAGTGATGGGCAAGTTTGACAGTGGCTCCAAGTGGTTCTCGGCGACCGTACGTGGATCCTCGGGGTCGCTCATATCATGGAAGCGCCGCCCACACTCCCTGGGCCCGTAGTCGTCAACCACTTCGTCGGCAGCCACGATAAACACTATTAGGGAAAACCCTAGCGGTAGCGTGGGTCAAAGGCCTAGCAGTAGCTCGGGCCCCGCGTTAGTAGTAGGGCGCTACAGCTAACTTTTTGTAATAGTGGGGGTTTTAGCTCACGCTATTCTAAATAGCTGAAGCGTATGTTATTTCCCCACGCCACTAGTATTAGTGCGTATTTCATCTCCTTGCTTTTATACTATATTTTTATACACGGTTATATAATTTTTTATACAGTAGCAATGAAGAGGTTGTGTAAGAAACACATATTAGATTAAAGTGGACGGATCCAAGTGAGCAAGTTGAATTAGTAGGACGATGTGATGTTGGGATCCCAAGTATAACAACTCATCATCCGTAGTCATATAATAATTACTCCTCGTCATCATCCGTAGTCATATAACAACTCATCATCCATAGTCATATAATAATTACTCCTCGTCATCATCCTTAGTCATATAACAACTCATCATCCATAGTCAGATATATAATAACTCATCATCATTCTAGCACATAGCAAATAGTATGGCCTCCTCCTCATCATCTTAGTCATATAATAACTTATCATCCATAGTCATATAATAACTCACCATCAATATAGCACATGACAAGTTAACCAACATTAGCTAATGGTTATCATCCTAGGTAATGACTCACCATCATTCTAGCACATGACAAGTACTAGCTAGGACCTGCTTCTCTCTCTAGGTAAAATAGCATAAAACATGATAGCCCCTCCATCTCCATCATATCCTCGGTCCGGGCACCACCGCCTCTCATCTCATCCTCTCGTCTCATCGGCACTCCACTCCGCAGTGATGGGCAAGTCTGACAACAACTCCAATTGGTTCTTGGTCTCCATAGGTGGATCCCTGACCGGGGTCGTTCGTATCATGGCGCCGCCACCCACGCTCTCCGGCCCGTCGTCGTCAACAACTCCATCGGCAACCACGGTGAAGGAGGAGGTGGTGCTCTCCTCCACCTCCTCCTTCGACGAGCAGAAACAACCACACATCCTCGCCGAGGCCGCGTGCATGGACGAGGAGTTCATGGCGCGATGGTTCTCTTGATCGAGTGGTCGCGCTATGCATGTGGTCCAGCGTCGCCCTCGCTGTCGCGCAACCTCCATGTTGAGGAGGAGCCACCCTCGCTCGCAGCACAACGCTTCCAGGGCGTCCAAATCAGACATGGGCGGGCGGGAGAAGCATTTTTATAACATTTTTTGACACCTTGGCCTTTTTTACTTGGCATTTTTATATCTCCCCACACGGCCTGATTCCCCTGGCTTAGCTTTGCTTAATCCCTGCTGAGGAGAGGATGGTGTTGTTTTGTTTGGGGATGAGGGCATTTTTGTGATTTTCAACTTCCCTGTTTGGAATTTTAGCTTCACATTTAAAATTTTGGGGAGATTTTGGAGTTTACACATTTCCACATTTCCCCAAAACTTTCAAATGTTGTATTTCCAAGAAAAAATTAAGAAGAAAGTAGAAAATGATGGCACATGGTCCCCCCTCCTCTCCCTCACCGACCGACATCCTTCCCAACATGCCTGCAAGATCAATACCCCTCCATGTGCATTGTCTATGCACTCATGCAACCTCATAGGACCTCGTTCTCTCTAACCTACCACCAATGAAAAACACTTGCCATAATCGTTACCGGTGACTTTAGATAAGCCATGGAATAACACATATATTATTGTCGTTAACACCACCACATGTTGTGTGCATGAATGATTCTCCCGGTAGCCAAGTTATCCATCATCCACTAGATTATGAGTGAGGAGCTTGATTAACTAGTCTAGTGGAAGGTCTGTATCATCTTGCCGAAATGGTGCTACAAAGAGAGGGACATTACGGTTTCACTAGCCCCATGGAAAGTGACCCCAAAAAGGTAATTAGCTCTTAGTAGTTAACTAAATAATTATTACATTTATGAACCTATCCAATGAAAAAGATCTTTAACAAGCCAATCTACCCTAGTCTCGCGGATTACTCTTGGTGAAATCATTTAGGGGTTTTCCATTAAAAATCATTTAGGGTTAATTAAATTGGTAAGCTATTAACCTTACTTGGTTATGAAAAGCGTGGTAAAACTAGATATGTTGTATTCATGAAAAATATTATGGATCTATAAACTTTCATAATGCCTGAAAAAGTATGTGTAATATTGGCCATATAGGACAATGCATGAATTGCTAGATGCATTAAAGGATTAAAGCCATATAAAACTATCCAACACCAACATTTATTTGTTGTTATATTCTATTACGATGTCGATTGCAAAATGTTAGAGGCAGCCATGCATCTCAGGGTCAATTATTACAAACCCACTGGTTCTTTTAATTTCAAACAAGTAAATGATTGTGGCATTGATGACAATGTATAAACATATTGACCGAAGGGTTCTTAAGTGCCAAACAGTATGAATCCTATGTTTAATTCATATACAATGACTGTAAGATAAGTTTTTGGAGGCTAAACACAGTCCACTTTTATTAGTGAGAAGTACTCAAGATGTAGAAGATGACTCAAGCAGATTTGGTCCTCTTTCTCTGATGTGTTCTTAGAACCAATTCCTAACAATGTTCATCACGATGCAATGTAGGTCAGGAGGTTGAAGGAGCCATGGTTCTTGACCTTCAAAAGACCCAGAGTATGTTTAGGGAAGCAATGTGCCTCGCTCCCTTCCTTCAAAGATGAAGGAGCAAGAGAAGAACTGATTAGCCATAGCATTAATGTCCCTAATGATACTTCCATGCATGCCTCCGGTGCAATTCTTGATATCAATGATGACCTCTTTGCATTCCTAAGCAACCTCAACATGGGTGATAGAAAGATCAATGGCAAGGGCCAAAACCTCTTGGCAGGCCCAAGATTCCAGCGAAGCAAGGTCAATAATGCCCAAACACTTGATTGAAGAGAAACCCAAGTATGTGCTAGATGAATTCCTACAAATAGCACCGTAAGATCCTTCACTGGTAGTTGCTGAGAAATCCCCATCCACTTGAATCTTAGCAACGCTAGGAGGGGGAGGAATCCATCAAGGTAAGCGTGGATGTGTGAAGTAAATATGCCCTGGAGGCAATAATAAAGTTGTTATTTATATTTCCTTATATCATGATAAATGTTTATTATTCATGCTAGAATTGTATTAACCGGAAACTTAGTACATGTGTGAATACATAGACAAACAGAGTGTCACTAGTTTGCCTCTACTTGACCTAGCTCGTTGAATCAATGATGGTTATGTTTCCTAACCATAGACATGAGTTGTCATTTGATTAAACGAGAGCACATCATTAGAGAATGATGTGATTGACTTGACCCATCCGTTAGCTTAGCACGATGATCGTTTAGTTTGTTGATATTGCTTTCTCCATAACTTATACGTGTTCCTATGACTATGAGATCATGCAACTCCCGAATACCAGAGGAACACTTTGTGTGCTACCAAACGTCACAACGTAACTGGGTGATTATGAAGGTGCTCTACAGGTGTCTCCGATGGTGTTTGTTGAGTTGGCATAGATCGAGATTAGGATTTGTCACTCCGATTGTCGGAGAGGTATCTCTGGGCCCTCTCGGTAATGCACATCACTATAAGCCTTGCAAGCAATGTGACTAATGAGTTAGTTGCGGGATGATGCATTACGGAACGAGTAAAGAGACTTACCGGTAATGAGATTGAACTAGGTATTGAGATACCGACGATCGAATCTCGGGCAAGTAACATACTGATGACAAAGGGAACAACGTATATCGTTATGTGGTTTGACCGATAAAGATCTTCGTAGAATATGTAGGAACCAATATGAGCATCCAGGTTCCGCTATTGGTTATTGACCGTAGACGTGTCTCGGTCATGTCTACATAGTTCTCGAACCGGTAGGGTCCGCATGATTAACGTTTGGTGACGATCGGTATTACGAGTTTATTTGTTTTGATGTACCGAAGATAGTTCGGAGTCCCGGATGTGATCACGAACATGACGAGGAGTCTCGAAATGGTCGAGACATAAATATTGATATATTGGACGACTATAATCGGACACCAGATGAGTTCCGGGGGTCACCGGATATTTATCAGAGTGCCGGGGGGTTATCGGAACCCCCGGGGGAACTAATGGGCCAACATGGGCCTTGTGGGATAGAGAGGAGTGGGCCTAGGGCTGCCCCCCCCCCTTGGGAGTCCGAATTGGACAAGGAGGGGGGGCGGCGCCCCCTCTTTCCTCCCTCTCTCCCTCTCCTTCCTTTCCCCTTCCTCCTTCCTAGTTGGACTAGGAAAGGGGAGTCCTACTCCCACTAGGAGGAGGACTCCCCCCTCTCCTTGGCGTGCCCCAAGGCCGGCCGGCCTCCCCCTTGCTCCTTTATGTACAGGGGCAGGGAACACCCTAGAACACACAAGTTGGTCATTGATCTCTTTGCCGTGTGTGGTGCCCCCCTCCACCATAATCCACCTCGGTCATATCGTCGTAGTGCTTAGGCGAAGCCCTGCGCCGGTAGCTTCATCATCACCGCCATCACGCCGTCGTGCTGACGAAGCTCTACTGGATCGTGAGTTCGTGGGACGTCACCGAGCTGAACGTGTGCAGATCGCGGAGGTAATGTACGTTCGGTACTAGGATCGGTCGTCGTGAAGACGTACGACTACATCAACCGCGTTGTCATAACCCTTCCGCTTTCGGTCTACGAGGGTACGTGGACAACACTCTCCCCTCTCGTTGCTATGCATCACCATGATCTTCCGTGTGCGTAGGAATTTTTTTGAAATTACTACGTTCCCCAACAATGTGCCCCTTGGACTTGTGTGCAAGACACATGTTTTGGTTTACATGATGAAGTTTTTGATAAAATGATGAGCTGATTGTATACTTTGAAACACCTTCTTATGGAGCACTTTCCTTCTTGCATGCCAGATAGCCCATAGTGTTACTAGGATAGTTATGAAATAAGCCTATGGGAGAGCATCAATTAGGAAGAAAATCCATCTTCTAGCATAAGGTTCTTTGCATCCGATCATTACCTCCACCAAGTCTGGGTCTTCAAGGGTCCATACACACCGAGACATGTTGCACTCCAACAACGAGTGTCTCGAGGAATCTTCAGCACAACATAGGCCATAGTTTGTCTCCATTGACGTGCAATGATGATGGAGCAAATCAGTCGTGGGCAAAGACTGTTGGGCAAGCTTCCTTAAGAAGATTTTGATATTTGAGGAACCTGAGTCATCCACATACCAGTCCAATATTTCTTCTCACCCTACTAATTTGAAGTGTCTGCACGTTTTTCCAGCCACACTTCACGCCATAGTTTAGTTGCCACAAGCACTCAGTATGTCAGACAAATGGAAAACATGCCCTTCCAGTCAAAATTCCATGCCCAAAAAATCATCAATTTGCCTAGTGCAGAAAAAGAATTGAGAGAATCGTTTTAGTGTCGATGGCCAAAAATGTCTTGTGGTTTTTTTCACGGTTCCAGGTGGCAGCATTTTGCAAAATTAGCTCAGTAACTATCTGTGGGGATCAACAGCGATACTTGTGATGGCCCGCATGTTATAATCACGAGGAATCCAATTGTATCGCTATATCACCATGGTTTGTCCATTGCCGATCGACCTGATTAGACCCTGAGCAAAGGGTGTATCTTCCATCAAGGATTGACCACCATATCTGAGAGGGGGAGTTCCTCAACTGAGCTTGCAGGAGATCACATGATGGGAAATACCAAACCTTTAAAATTCTCGCACTTAAGGAGCTTGGATCAGTTAGAACTAGCCATGCCATGCCCACCGAGCCAATAGAGTAAGATTAAATAGCTCAATGTCTTGAAAACCTAGTCCCCCCATAAACTTTGGTTTAGTCATCACATCCTAGAATACCCAGCTGGTCTTTCTTTCATTGCTCTTGCCGCCCCATCAAAATTTGTGGATTAAAGCATTAATACGATAACGAGGCCACGCGACAACTTGAAACATGACATAGAATAGACTGTCACAACTCAGGATGCAAATTTTATAAGAACATCATTTCCTCCCATAGAGAGAAGCTTCTCCATCCATCCTTTAACTTGGCTCCACACTCTACCTTCCAAGAAAATCTCACATTGATATTTGGAAATATAACATACATAAATTACAATCTTTTGTTTCAATAAGAATATTATAGTAGGGGCAATTAATCCATGCCAATTTCTTTTCTTGGTGTATGTATGTGAAGGAGAACTATGTGTTGACTGAACTCGTACTAGTGAAAACCCATACTTTATAGTTTGGAACCATGGAGGGTTGCCCCCTTTTTTTGAAACTTTATGATTAATTTGGTGTAAATTGAATTTCTCTCAAAAAGCAACTGTGAAGCATCTTCAGGAGTAGTAGCTCGGCCCAAGCAGTATGATCATCCAGGAGATAAAGCCCAAGCAACAGATGTTCAACTGTGTTCCATGAGAAGCTGCGGACTAAATTTTAAGCCACAGCCTTTTTGACATGGAAAGAAGATCCATGAGGAGCGTGGCATGGCCCCGCATGTCGATGTTAGCCGCAACCACTACTGAATAACTGAGATGTACTACTACTTAGAAACATACTAGTGAAAGAATAGAAAGGACAAAATGGCGAAGGTAAATTGCTGTCATGTAACAATACCTGCATGCAGAGAAACGTGTTTCCCTGGCTTGATTCACATCATGTTTCATGTGGAGCACAGCGAGTCAGACAAGTGAGTGGCTAGCTAGCGTCCATGCATGGAGAGGGCAATACGCCAATATGGTGTCATACGTCCATGCACAGACGAGTCCAGTTGGAAGGTTTCAACAAGCGTGGCTCCCAATTAATCAAATCTTCTTTTTTTCTTAGGCTGAAGCTAGCTACAAAGGGAGGCTGTCAATATGGCGACTGATAGAGTTGCCCTAAGCCCAAGTATCTCTCTACTCTAGAGTATCCCGCGACATGGAGTTTTTTCTCCTGAATGAATAGTAAAATCACAAAAAATGGTAAATTTTTTTGAAATTTTTTACAACACACAATTTTGAATAGTCTATACTCCGGTGCAAAATTTCATGAAGAAGTAACATTCATTGCGCTCAGGAAAAAAAATCAGTACTATAAAATAACTCAGTTTTGAAGCATTTTAGGCTGCCTGTTTTATATTTTCCCAAAGCATCAGAAATGTAAGCTCTTCATGACAAAAAATTATACCTAGGGAGAACACCCAGGATGTTTGTCTACAAACAAAAATCGGATTAAATTTTGCTATTTTTCGGAATTTCTGTTCACCCAGGTGTATTTGGATCTGGGAGCAGAACGACACTTTCGGCGATAAAAGGTGTCCCTCTATAGTAGCAGATATCGTTAAGGATGCAAAATACAGTAATAGTGGGGCAAAAAGAAAACAGAACATCCAAATAGTCTCAATAATTAAAGTTGCAATCTTGTAACAACATAGATAATCCAAGTTTAACTACCGAAATGGTTTACCAAGTGCCATCAGCATAAACTTACATCAAGTCTATAACCTGGGGTACATAATACAGCTGCAGTGCGGATATATTAAAAAGCTGAGCTAAACTTGGGGTACAAGTAGAGCATAGAACATGACAGGTTGCACTGGCTGGCTGCATTTCTCATGGGCCTAGGCTGCACTAGACCCCACCACCTGAATCTGTAATTTTGGCATAGAGAGAAAACAATTTAGCTGAGTATAGCTAGCAGAGAACAATGGGTACTGATAAATAAGCGAGCCACTGAGCAAAGAATACCTTCAGGGTTGATAGGCTCTAGTGGTAATAGGCTGTCATTTTAGGGGACTTATCTTTTAGGGGCGGGATTACTAGGGAGCAGTAGAGGAGCCAGAGGGAAGTCATGCCACAGGCCAGCCCTCGCGCTACAGTTAATGAAACAATTTTTGGCCATGCCCCAGGCGGCAGCCCGACCTGCCTGGGGCCTGACGCCGCCCCTGCCGGGGAGCACTATCAACTAGGTTAAGATATTTCCTGTTTTTAAGGTGTTCTTTATCTGATGCACATCAAAATTTACCTGAGCCACGCCAGTTACCTAACACATACTACATACTACTAGTACTACAGTCAGCCAGCGCATCAGAGAACAAGAATGTGTTTAATAATACCCCTAACGATTTTTCTGCAGACAATGAGTACAAAAGATACTACAGAAATTACTCGTGAAGTTTGTTCCCAATATGAAGCTTGCGTTCAGGAATTTAAATTACTTACAGTTTTTGGAATGTTGAAAACCAAGCTCAGCAACTTGCATTATTTTTTTGCTTCTTAGAAGATTCCCGGATGAATTATCTGGATTATCTGCTGAAGCATACTGCATTGCTTGAACCTACAAACGGTAGAGTGGTAGATCAGATTAGTATTTACAAATTCAGCAGATACAAAGGATTAACATCACGTGCTATTTGATATCACGGAGGCCCTAAAATGCGTGATAGTGACGTTATTTCCCTAGAAAATCACGGTTGATCTGTGATTTATTTATGGACGCAAATGAGTCTTTCGAGTTACAAGCACGATAGCTGCGTGATCACAGCTAAATTGTGTTATAACACGCCCTTCCTTAAGTATTCAATGTAAAACAGTAAAAGACATTGTCCTATGTTAACAGGTTGCTATTTCTTAAATCTTCACTACATAAACCAAGCCATCTGATAGACTTCACTATTCCAATGTATACCAGACAGTTCATTTTGCACTGCTCTCATTGCCTTCTAGGTGTAACCTAACAATCGGTTCAATTGGGAAAAATGGACCAATTTTTTACATGTTATAAAAATAAATGGTGATGGTTAGATTACTTATCATAAATAGGGTATGAAAATTTTGCAAAAAAAATAATATTGGACCAACCCGCAATTGCTATTGGGTGCTTGTATCTTGAAGTAAGAAAACGAGAGCAAGATTTGCTGCAGCAGATTCTGCCGCCTTAATTGTGCGACAAGATTTTGGACTTTGAAACGTTTGCCCATCTATGGTCACTATTTACTTGAATAGTGTTGCATCTTGCATGAGGTGGAACTAATTCCTGGATAAGGCGATAAGAAGGCAGCTGTTTGCCTCTCTTCTGAGCATAAATTTGCAATTGAAGCTTATAATTAGTCTGGCTTCGAGGCAAAGAAATACATGAGGATGATCCAGCCTACAAAAGGTAAAGCGGCCTGTTAGATGAAAATTGCCAAATTTAAATTTAGAATCAGAAGTATGGTCTCCCATTCAAATCATTTTTGCACCAGGTTGTTTTTTCACGGAATTCAATATAAAAGACACTTCAGAGTGAATGAAAGTGAGAATTGAGCAAAAAACCGTGTCAAAATTTTAAGAAAATCTAACCCTTTTAAAGAATGTCACCAACATGGCGTTAAACCTGGTTATCTCAACGCCATTTATTTTGGTGGTGAGAAAAAATTAACATTTCCGCAGACAAAATGAAAGTTCATGGTCAACGTCGTGCTCTTCAGCTTTGAGCTTTTTAACCTCAGTGTTGCCTCTATTGTCGTCGAACATTGAATACATGTCATTGAGAAAAACTTGACATTTCCATAGGCAAAATGAGAGTTCACAGTCAACGACATGGTATTCGGCGTTAAGCTTTGTAACCTCAACGCCACCTCATTTACCCTTGAGCATTTTCATGCATTATTTGATCACAAGTTCGCTGGCTAGCCAGCTTGCCAAATGCAAAGCTAAGAGAATCGGTCAGTGCCAACGGGTTGGCGTTGAGGTCACAAAGCTCAGTGTCAAGCACCATGTCATTGATTGATGCTTTGCCGGAAAAAAAATGCTATGTTTTTCTTAGTGCCGGGAAACATGGTGCTAGTCTAGCCATGTTCAACACCGGACTGAATGGCACTGAGCAAAAGGGTTAGTTTTGGTTAAATTTTCATACAAGGGCGTCTTCTCTTTATTTGCCAGGAGGACATGCGTTATTTTGTGGAAGATTTGATATTATCACAAAATGAAGTCAGTGAATCAATTCAAATTTTATTCGGTCCTTGAATATTGAAATCCAAGGTGGGAGATGAACACGTTTACTAATACTGCATGTAGATTCCATAGCAGGTTAGTGCTGATCTATAGGTGAGGTGGTGCCAATTAAAGCGATCCCACGAAATGAAAAAAAATAGGTGGAACGAAACAACATCATTTGCTTCGATGGTTTTTCTTCTTCATTTAGTGACATTAAGGCTGCGGCCGCAGCAGCGAATTATGCCTCCTTTTTTGTGCCATAGTCTCGGGGACTTTGAAGTCGCCACCCATCTATGGTCAATGTTGACGTGAACATTTGTGGATGTGGTGCACCACTCTGAATGGTGTCATAGGAATGTAAATCTTTGTGTCTCTTCTAAGCATATTCTTGCAACTGAGACTTGTAAGGAACTTGTGTTTCTGCATGTAGTACAGAAAATAGTGTATCAATCTCACTCGCGTTTTCAGTGCCACCCTACATTAGAGGACAATAAGAACATTGGTAGTCTTTTTTCCCCTTAATCGACATCAATGGATAATTTATTGTAAAACATATACAAATGAAAATAAAAGGAAAGGATTTTTTTTACCATGCATGACATGCGTAGCTCCATAAAGGGTCCAACTTTACTTCCTGTTTGGATTAGGTCTTTATCACGATAATAATTTATGTTGGTTGGGTTGAATTGTATTCCACCTTGTTTGGACTCCTTAACAAACAACTAGTTTGGTGAAGGCACGCAAGGAGTACCAGTTTCCTATGTCTCGGTTTGAATCGGCACATGGTGGGCATTTTTGCTTGGACGGAGTAGTAGATAGAGTTCCAAGGAAAATATTACAAACACATCGTGTTGTCATGGATGACCTCTTAGCAATCAATCGATGTGGATATCAGTTGTTGTTAAAAGGCAGGATTTATGTCTCTGGCAAGGTAGATGAGAAATCACATGTATGGGAGCATGCTTTGGACTAGCTCAAGATGATGATACTGGACTCCGGTTACATGACTTGGGCATCATGAGAGCCTATATAACTTGCTTCTGGGCAATAGAAAGGAGAGTTGTGATTGATGCGTTGCTTTTAGGCGGTGGCGCTATGGGTGTATTTCACTATACATTTTTTGTGTTGTATCGACTTTCCCAGAAAAATGATGCCAACCTCATTATTAGGAAATCATGAGTGAAACAATTTAACATATTGTTTAACCATAAAATGTATTGATACACATGAACATTTTTTTCACATGAACGGTGAAACAATCATTGAAGCCAGATGTTATTTATTTAGAAACATCTTCTTGAAAATGAAGTTGAATGTGTTGAAGGAATTGTTTTGCAATGTCCGAGACACAGAAAAGAAGACCATGAAATGACAGGGAAAAAAAATCCTTGGAGACCATCTCCATGACTCCTCCTATGTGCATCGACGTTAGGTGACTCCTTCCGAGCATACCTGGCCTTGAATAGAAAAAACTAATTTCTTGCTTCTAAGGGCAGGCATCAATGAGACTATTTTCAAGGAAGTTGGTTGCACATTTGGTTGCATTTGTCTTCTGTTGCAATGTTCAAGCACAAAGGGGGACTCAACCTTCAAGCGGTTCTTTATTTTTCATTAGCTTGAGTGCTTATCAAGTTGGTTGTGTTGTAAGCTATGCTTTCAACATCATTGTATCGTTCAACCATTAGTTTTTCTTTCTCCGTTAGTTTGATGGTAATCTTCTTGTTGGATGTATCCATGGACAGTTCATGGCTTTGCTAATTCAAAGTTCGCCTCATCCAGATCTTCCATCCTGAAAAATGATTTTGGTGAGACCAAAAATACTTCTAGTTCAATTGGCGGTATTCTTGTTTCTGTCTCTTCTTCTCACTTGTCCACAACAACACTTATGATCCACGACTTCTCCCTCTCAAGATCCATTCCATCCTAGCCTCGTAATA
This sequence comes from Triticum aestivum, assembly GCF_018294505.1. NCBI lineage: Eukaryota > Viridiplantae > Streptophyta > Magnoliopsida > Poales > Poaceae > Triticum > Triticum aestivum. The sequence goes on from NC_057800.1 coordinate 743,993,992, forward strand.
ACCTCTTCTTCTAAAATCACATGCCTAAGCATCCCAACACTAATTTTTATAGTAAAATTTCCCTTGTCATTAAAAATGGCACAAAATTATTTCTTCATCAACCTAAAAGCCAAATTCTAACTAACTACTACTCCTCTCTCCCATGAACTACTCCCACAACAAAATATATCTTTTTTCCTTTAATGGATCATTAATAGGACGCGTACCATAGCTTTGACACTTAACAAATCCTTTCATGCCAGAAGAAATGTTCAATGCTTTGTGGGAATTATCGCAAATGCTAAACACAGCCTTGATGGTTTTTGTCCTTGCTTGGACAAAAAAAATTAGTGCCACCACAAAAGCTAAGATCTTTAATATTATTTTGAATATGTGAAATTAATCAAATAAAAATAGACAAAACCATCATAAAAATAATATTTCCTCGAGTCTGTAATGTATTGCGTATAGATTTTTTGAAAAGTTAAAGTTTGAAAACTTTGACAAACTTTATAGATAAAACTGTTTATATCTACAATACCAAAAATATAAAAATATGAAACTACATCTAATGATATATGTTTGGCATTCTAGATGTAAATGGTTTTCTCCACCAACTTGGTCAAAGTTTGTGAGGTTTTACTTTTCTAAAAATCTATATGCACTACATTATGGAACGGAGGGAGCATGTAAAACTTACTGTCTTATTCGATCCAATTTTATTAGCCTTAATAGGTTCATTAGTTGAGATGTTTACATGCAATGTCTTAAACCATTGACCGTGATTATCCATATCTCCTTCATCGAGTTACTGCATTTATAGTGTTGGTACCATATTGGTTTAGAAAAATAGAATATTGGAAAGTAAGGAAAACAACAGAAAGGTTGTCTCTACTTTATTTTAGGAAAAAGTAGAGAAAAATAAATAGGTATAAATAAAATCTGAAAAATGAAAAAAATATATAGGGAAATTGATGGCAGATCCCGTACGTACGCCCAAACATGTAGGGGCATCAAGATTGTCATGTACATCTTGCTAAGAGGTGTATTATGCGATATTTTGATCCTATAACGTCCATCCGTAAATACATGTTAACACATTGATATCAAAAGTAATGATCAGATAGATGTATATTTGTGGTCACATCAGTGTCCAGAACATCATCAATTCACTAATGGAGGGGCTATTTGTTATGACATCAAATCAGTCTAATAAAAAATCACAACAAAAAATTAGTCAAATTATATGCTTTTGTGATGGTATCTGATGTTCTAGATGATCTGGTCCAACATCTTGGTTCATGAGTGATAGTAAGCATGCATATCGCCCATCTATGTAGCTGCATAAGTTCACAGACGTTTTGACTATGTGCAGAGGCGGATCCAGGCCCCAGGCAGCCAGGGCCTAGGCCTGGGGCATGGTAACAATTTTCTAGGTTGACTGTAACAAATTGTTCACAGTAGCAGATTGTATTACATTGTAGCCATACAGCCTGCTTGGGACGTGGTCTGATTGTGTTCGCATGAACTGCCTTTTGGACCTAGGCCTGATTGAAGTACATGCCACCACATCAATACTTAGCACATATTAGCCAATTCCTGCACAAGAACGTACTCTGGTCGATGCTGCAGCTCAGAACAGGTCCATACCATGGAATCTTTAGCCCTGACTTTCTTGTCTAAACATGTTGTAGGCGTTAATGACGACATATGCCCGCTTGCCAGACCGTCGACGGGTCATCGCCTCATTGGGACATTTCAGGGGTGGATAATAATTGCCTCAGCCGAGTTTGATTGGAAGACGTCCTGCCGCAGGTACTCATACAGCTCGGAATGCACCTCAACTGGTACTCCAGTATGGATTTGCCAATCTGTGACGTGTTATGTGATAGCACCTGGAGCTAGCGCTCTGTCAATCTCACCTCATGGTGCACATATTGTTTTTGGCTTGTTGGTTCTTCCATTGATTCAATGAAGCTTCACAATGGTGACATTGGTTCTTGATGATTCAGAGACGTGGTAGCACTACGTAGATCCCGCCCACAATGGTGAAATTATGGCTCTCTCTCCCTCAAGATTGGAGAGGAGAAAACCGGAGAGATCGAGATTCATGTGCATACATAAAAGAAATAGTTACATTATATGTACGTACATATGGGTTCAGATCGATAATTCATGTGTCCGTCGCTAGTGTGGGGTCCATCAAAGGGAGGAGGACGGCGGCTGTGTGAGAAGACGGTTCCTACGAACCGACCAGATAGGGCTCGTGGATGTAGGTCACAAATTTGCATGGGGCAAGGGATCTGGCTTGCCTACTCCCTCCCCATGCTCCCATCCATCCTCCCACCTCATCCTACGGCTGTCTTTTTTTCTTTTTTGCTTTCTAATCTAATCATCTCCCCCCTGATTTTAAGGGGGTGGGGCCGGGACTTATTTTGTTTTAATCAAATCAAGCCACGTATGCGGGAGCACGGATGGGCACACACGCGGGGAGCAGGCAAGTCTCGTCCTAGGGCAAGGGGCAGCGTCCGATGATTTCTATATATACCCTTTGTCTGCGGGGATTTTTTATTCCCTTGAGACGCGATTTATAAAGTTAGAGTCATACGTGTTTGTCATGTATTGAGCTTGAAACCCACCAGATGTTTAAGTTATGATAAGATGTAGTATTGGTTAGAGTCTGTTTGTCACTGAGACCCACTAGATGTTTAAGTTGCATATACATTGAACGGAAACGTTTTTTAAATTTTAAAAAGGGTATCAAGATTAAGGGCCTGTATTTTCTACTCTCTCTGTAGTTTACAGAGGTAGTAATTAATGTGCAATTTTGTACTAGAAGTTTCTCTTGTTATCTTGTATTGTGCTTATAGTGTATATATGTAACAAATAGATATATATTCATATAGGATGTTGGGTGTCACGTTGAGCCAACGTTTGTATTGTTAGGGACGATTGTCTGTGAATAAGAACGATCTAAATGTAATTAAGATTCTGTTCCACAAAAGGAAAAAAACAAACACCAAAGATTTTGCATGTAGATCTTTGTATAATGATGCCAGCTATAACATATTTGTATTTCATTAAATGCCTGCAGCCAGCGACAGTACAATTCAGATCTAGCCATTAATAATTGATAATAAGAAACGACATGAAATTTGCTTGACATAAGATGAAACTAGACGAAGATTCTCAAAAAAAAAAAAGTTCAAAAAATTGCTACTAGAAGACAAACAAATTGAGGAATTATCGTCCATGCATCAATGATTTTACTGGAACCGATGGACACGGGTTTAGATCTCCTCTTCTTCGGCGTTGGGCTCAAGCACCTGCTGCGCCATCTCCAACCCGGCAGGGAACTCCGGTGGCGGCATTGCCATAAGACATTGCTGAAACTCTGTCTCCATCCCAGCCTCGAACGACGGCGGCTGACCAATCATCATTTGCATCTGCTCCATAATATCAATCCCGGCAGCGAACCCCGGCGGCGGAGGCATCTCCTGCATATCCATCCCGGCGGCAACCACCTGAGCTGGAGGCATCTCCTGCATATCCACCCCAGCGGCGATCACCTGAGCCGGAGGCATCTCCATCACTATCTGCTGTTGCATATCCATGCTCCCGGCGGCGAGCACCTGAGCCGGAGGCATCTCCATCACCATCTGCTGTTGCACTTGCATATCTATCGCGGAGGGGAACCCCTGAGGCGGAGGCAGCGCCGCCATCACCATCTGGTGCATATCCATCCCGGCCTCGAACCCCTGCCCCTGCGGTGGAGGCACCAGAAACTGGAACTCCATCCCGGCGTGGGCGCTGCCGCTGCTGCTACCGATCTCAAAGATGCTGCCACCGAAGATCTGGGCCGGGGGCAACCGGGTGATTTCAACCTTGCGGCTGAAGTCCAATAGAACCTGGTTGGCGCGGTGGGAGACGTCGGTCTTTACCTTGAGGAGCGTGGCAAAGAAGGCGGCCATGTCATCGTCCCCCATGTCGCGCACCTTGGGGTCGACCCACGCCGCAATCTGGTCCCCCGCGGCGCGCTCCTTAGCCATGGCCTTGTCGATGCGCTTCTTCTGCTTCTTCACCTCCGTCAGCTCCGCGCGCATCTCGGCGAGCTTCTGGGCCAGCCTCTTCACGTTGTCTTCGTCGGTAGCGCCCTCCCCCGCGCCGGCCCCGGCCCCGGCACCCTCCGCCGCCAGGAAACGGTCATTGGCAGCGCCCTGCGCCCTCGGGCAAGCACCCAAACCTTCCCCCGCCAGGAAGCGTTCTACGACAGAGTCGACGGAGGGGTGGCCGAAGGTGAATGCCTTGCCGCCGGGAGAGAAGGCGAGGGCGGCTACCTGGGCGCGCGTGAGCACAGCCAGCTCGCTGGCCTTGTTGAAGAGCCCCGCTCGGCGCTTGGCGTAGGAGACGTGCCGGGCATCCTCCTGCTCGATCCGGCGGAGTACGGTCTTCTTCCGGCCGCTGCCACCCCTCTGGTTAGGTGCCGCCATTGCTCGCCCGCTCGGTGGCTGGGCTCAGAGAAAAGAAGGAAGATGAGTGTGTGTGGGGTGAAGAATCGGGGTCGGGTGGGTATGCCTCGGGGTCGGGGGGCTTTATATAGCAAGCGGCGGGTGAAGAATCGCGGAGCTGAGCCGCGTACAATAAAAGCTATGATATCCCATGATATCTGATTCGGTATTCGCTGAGCTGTCAACATTAAAACTCACGCGTGAGATAACTACGTAGTATATACCACGCAAACAAAAGGATAACTACGTACGTGGACGAATCGATCGGGACGTGACAACAAAATGTCCAAGCAATGTACTCCTTCCATTCGCAACTATAAGATGTTCTATCTTTCGTGAATCTGATGTATATAGACCAAGGTCTTGGTAACCGAATGACGCAATTTTATCGAGGGGGGCTGGTAAACGTGGTTACCACGGTTATGAAGAAATATCAAGAATATTTCGAATGAATTTTATAGTTAAATTTTATATTCAGATAAGTGAATGAACGAACATTCGAACCAGAGACCTCTTAAAACAGAAACTAAGTTGCTACCAACACGTCAGAACCAACTCTTATGGCACTAATTAGATCCTACATACGTTACTATAAATCGAGCGTTTAAATTCAAAAAAATTTAAAAATTAATATTTTTTGCTCGGTATGGGAATTTATCGAGGGGCACGGAAATACGTGGTAACCATGGAAAATCTTGAAATTTTGACTGGTAACCAAAACCTTGATATAGACATACTATGCTTACTCACTCATTTCAGTCCATACATAGTTCATATTGAAATATGCAAAACATCTTATCTTTGTGAACCAAGGGAGTAGTTGGGAAATAATTTATCTTCCCAAATGATAGCCACCAAATGTGTGGTATATAGCTTCTCGCCCCGAACAGCTCCATCGTTGTTCATTTTTACAGCATGACTAACAAAGCACATATCCGTCGCCGGCGGCCGGCGTAGCCCTAACCCGCCGCATCGGGAAAGCCGCCGCGCACCTCTCTCTTTCTCTATCGCAGGAGGCGGTGGAAGAACGGGGAGGAAAGGAGGGGAAGGGAAGAGAAAGAGCCCCGCGGCACGGCGCGGTGGCGTCCGACGCCGTAGCGGGCTCACCGGCGGTGCGATGGGAACACTAGTCAGATCGGCCGCGGGACAGAGCGAGCGACGAGGAGGAGAGAAAGAAATGCGGCTTAGGGTTTTCGGTCGGGAGCGAGCGACCAGTTTTGTTCAGGAGAAAAAGGCGCTGGACCGTTCGATCGCGTTCGACGGCCGCGATGGAAACCCTAGAGCAGTAATTGGGCTGCTAGGCCGAAAGGGCGGCTCGTGGGCCGCATCACTCGGGAGGCCGGGCGCTGCGCTGTGCTTCTTAGGAGGCTAGGCGGAAGCGCGGATGGGCCGGTTTCGGCCCATAGAGGCGCGCACGACAGTTTTTTGGGCAAAAGTCACACAGTTTTTTTTTTGCTATTCTTTTTTTTCCAACGAAATTTTTTGTTTAGAAAATATAAAAGTAAACAGAAAAAGTTTCTGAAAATGAAAACAGGAAATTTTCAGAAAAATAAATGTTCATGAATTTATAAAGAAAATAATAAAGTTCATGAATTTTTATTTAGTCAAAGAAAAGTTTCTGTAAATAGTAAAAAGTTCATGAATTTTTTATTCATGTTTTTCCGCTGCGTAAATAATTAATAGTACTCTTTTACAAAGAAAGAAAAAGTATTAACCTTCAATTAAATTGGAACCAACGGGAAAATTTAATTGGATGAACAGTTTTTTGAGAGAAGTTTTTTCACTTATGGGTGAAATAAGATTCTGATAGCTTCTGCTATGACAGTACAAAGCTATTTGATTAAACTTTAATTACGGTATTGTTATTTTCTGACCAACGTTGATGATGACAATATTATAATTCAATGAGTCTTATAGTTAAAAGTTCAAATCTCTGATAAATTTTGTATCAAAGTGACCTTTTTTCAGAGAATTTGATAAAGACTGAGAAATGTATATTGCGAGTTTTCCGCGGCAATAAAGTTGATGATGATTATTATTTCTGAGCAAAGTTATTTAATAGAAATACTATCATCACATTGTTCATGAGTTATAATTCAACGAGTCTTATTTAATAGAAATACTATCTTTCATGTACTCTCTATGATTTGAGATAAAACAAGCAACATGCGTGTTTAATTTGACCAACATCAGATCAAGCATGTGTGTCAAAGAGGATTCAGATTTATTTATAAATTTGATGATTGAATATGTAGTCAAAAGAGCCAATTCTGGCATTTATGTCCCTTGCAGGGAATTACCCGCATGGCGGGAAAAGTTGATTATGATAAAACCCGCATGGTAGGATAAGTCTGGGAAAATCCCTGCGTAACCTGTATGGTGGCAGAAATTTTCTCAGACTTATCCCGTATGACAGGAGCAAGACATGATGGCTCATGTGCTTTTAATGTGTCCCACTCTGCGAGAAAAGTATGGAGTAGCTATTATGCTTTCCTAGTATCAACCGTACATCTTATGTGTAACGGTCATTAAGCACTCAATAAATCCGAAGAGAATAAAAGTTACAGACGGAACTAAAGATAAGAATGATATGCAAGTGTGACTTGCAAAAGTACTAATAATAAAGAACTCTGTTGAGTTTCTGAAATGGAATGAGGAAAAAGTACTCCCATACTAGTTAAAAGATAACTTCATTTTGTATGAAGAGATAACTTCATTTCGTATGAAGTAATCTGATGAATGAAGTAGATAATCAAAATTTCCTCAATTCACAAGAGTTATCAATGGTTTTCGAAATTGTGGCAGAAAAGTTCTTGCCACATTTCGATGGGGAGAGATATATGAGATAAATTAAGAATGATGAAACTCCCCTATACTTTAGATAATGTGATGAAGAATGTGATCGTCTGGGGGAGTATGACGGTCATATTAATACCCCTAAAGAAAATAAATAGTTGCATTTCTGGATCTTTTACAGTTCCAAAAGCAGAGTAAGGAATACTAAGACGGTGTTTAAAGTGCCAGAAAGAAGTTTTAACAGAATAAACCCAAATGATAAAATTTAAAGATACGCCATTTTTAGTGAAGATGGAGTGATCTGGGGGAGCATATTGTATGACCTATACAACACCTGTTGTTAGCTCTATAAAGGATGAATGAGTAAACATGGATCTTGTGATACAAGTCCCTGTAAAATCTATTGTCTCTTGGAAATGAAAGACTATACAATTAATTTGCCTCTTGGCAATGACAGAGCAACAACAGCCCCATATGAAAGAAGTGCCAGTACCTGAGATACAGATGGTCTCAAGGAATGAGAAAATCAGATACTTCTGATTACTATAAAGTCTATGTTAGTGAAATTCAAATGGAGGTTGATCCCACCTCATTTAAAGCGCTCAATCGAGCTTTGAGAAGTGTCTGTTTGTCTAAATGACAAGAGAATATATGAGATGAAATAAGATTGCTGAATCCCAATGATGTTTGGGACTCATAAGTAATTTCCAATGGAGCATAAACAGTAGGCTGTAAAGGGTCTACAAGGTCAATGTGACTCCAAAGGAAATATGTAAAGGTGTAAAACATGACTTAAATCGAAAGGTTTTTGCGCGTTTTGCACTGAATAGATTACAATGAGTGTTGGTAGCACATCATGATCTGAGTTATATCAGATGAAAGTAAAGAACATAGGGGATACTACTTGAAGAAGTCTTTTATGGACTAAAGCAATCAAATATTGTTTTGGGTTAATGAAAATGATAGGACAATTGTATTCGTGCAAAGTTATAGAATGGAAAATTCATTTCCTAATCCTGTGCATGTGGATGACATCCTACTTGCTAGTGGTGATGTCAACCTACTGCAGGAGGAGAAAAGAAGTTCTTGTCCTCAAAGTTCAAAAGAATGTTCTCGGTAGAGTGTCTCTTGTTATAAGTATCGAGATTCACAAAGAAAAGAATAAAAGGGGCTATTAGGGATGTCGAATGGACATGCTAAGAAAGGTCTCTAAAGTATGCATGCGAGAAAACCTACGCCTGTTCTTATAGTCAAGGGTAATGGAACTGGAAACTATGGTGTTCCAAAAGTTGATGAGAAAAGATTGAAAACGGATATGGTACCATATGCTTCAGCTGTTGGAAGATCAATATATTGCCTTGACACAGTTCACATATCCGGGTTGTTTTGGCAATGTCCAGTCCATATATAGATCACTGGAATGGATTCAAAGATATCAGCCTTATGCTGAAAGAAATAAGTGCTCTCGAAATATTGCGATAACTATTTTAAGTCTTTCACTTCTATGACAACGAGTCAAGTGTTGATGCCAAACACACTGACACAGAGTTATGCGTTGTAAAGGAGAAAGTCCGGAATTATGTAGGAATGCTTGAAGCATAAAAGCAACAGATAAGTGTTTGTAGATCTGCTTATTAAAGGCTTACCGCCCAGTGTGTTCGGAGAACACACAATCGACATGGGTTTTATGGTATAGTCTAAAATTTCCGGCAATGTAAGGGCCCAAGATTAAAGAATTTGTTTCAAAACAGGGAGGTACGTTGTGGCTGCCTGATTCTATCGGCAATTGAGCTGTGACGATGAAACATGTTTTATGTATTGATCTGTTATGAAACGAGTAAAGTAAAAGTATACGGTCAAAAGTAAAAGTTGAGATCATGGGGGAGAATGTTAGGATGATCTCCACCGTGTGGGCCCAACGGCCCACCGCGCCCTTAGATCCGCGCCCTCATCGAGGACGCTCAACCCATTATGGGTGACGGGCCCCTGTCACCTGCACTATATAAAGAGATGGGGGCCGGCGGCTCGCATCACGAGGTTCGTCGCACAGCCGTACGCCCCACCTAATCCCCTACCGATCCAGGGTTAGTGCAGTGCTGATGGGAAGCTCCGCCACCACTACTCTCTGCCACCACCGCCGCCATCCATCATGGCCGGCAACTGGAGCTCCTCGAGCCACAAGGAGAAGGTAGGTTCACCGGATTAATCTATCCTACCCGATCCAAAGATCTATCAGTTACAACGTGGGGATACAAGCATATATACGTGCGTTAAGAAATCATAACCTACTCGGTTTACTGTTCAAGTACTACTCGGACGGCCAGTATACGAGTACTACTTCGAGACAATACACAGCATGTTTAGCTCTAACATAGCCGTGCCCTGGGGCCACGCGCCCACGCCACCCTGACTGGCACCCTGACTAGACGCCGGATCTGCGCAGCAGCTCTGCTGGATCTGCAGCACCAGCGCACTGTTAGCGCAGCGAGCCCTAGGACTCGACAACGATCGCCAGAGACAAGACCGGAGGAGAGGAAGATGATCACAAAAAAATAGGTGGCGCACAAACACCTGCCGCACCGACTGCTTTTTCCGATTTTCTCCTCGAGCACGAACTCGATCACCACATCAGGCTACACAGGGGAACTGGGGCTTTATACCCGCGTGCACTGACACGCTAGCCCGCGCTCGAACGCACCCCTCTCGCACGACCTGCATATCCCGCACTCTGTGACTAGTGCTCCCTGCGCGCGCGCACGCGCACTACGCGGCCACCTCCAGCGCCCGACGTGGTCTCCCTCCCGTCCATCTCGCTAACAGATGCACACACACCCACGCGCACACACAAGCTGACTCACGCACACACCCACGGCTCGTGCACACACACACCCGTCTCTGCCACGGATCGGACACAACGCGCCCAACGCACACATGCACACACGCCGGAGCCCGTCGTGGTTTATTGCCTAACATTCACCCCCCTAAGCCACGGCCTAGCTGCCGCTGCCGCTGCTGCGTTCCTAGGCTGAGTACAGTCGCGCCAGAAGTGGCCGCACTGCCCGCAGTGGTAGCAGCGGCTGCGCCCATTCCTACCGTTGCCAGACGCCTCGCTGTTGCCGCCGTCGTCGTCTGTGCACCGTCGTGCCGCCGCTCCCGCGCTGCCCACTGCGCCACCGTCAGGAGTAGCTGATCACCCCCGCGTTGGCCGCCATCTTGTCCACGAGACTGCGTCCGCTCGAGGAACGCATGCAGCTGCCCGAGCGCCTCGTCGAACGCCATCTCGTCGGCATTACAAAACTGCTCGATCCCGGCGATAGCTGGGTACAATCGGTCGGGGACGGTGTTTAGGAGCTTCTTCACGAGTGCCGCATTCCAAGCCTCGCCCCCAAGCTTGCGTAGTGCGCCGTCATTATGCCCAACCTCCTGGCGTAGGCGTGCAGAGCCTTTCCATCCGCCATTCGCAGCCGGTCGAAGTCGCCACGCAGCGTCGCAAGCCGGGCCGCCTGCACCCGATCGGTGCCAACGAAACGCACCTTCAGGGAGTCCCATACCTCCCTGGCGGTGAGTTTCGTCGCCACTTGCAGAAGCACATCCTCCGACAGCGCACCGAGGAGCATCACGCGCACCGTCTTGCCACCGCCTCCCAGAGAGTGTGAGCAACGAGGATGGCATGTGCCTTCATCGCCCACACCGTATAGTTATCCGGTGTGAGCAACAGCATCGCCATCGACTACGTGCTCTCGCCTTAGCCGTCGGCGAGCTCCCTCGCATCTTGCTCTGATTCCAAATGTTGGCGCAGCGAGCCCTAGCACTCGACAGTGATCGCCGGAGACAAGACCGGAGGGGAGGAAGATGATCACAAAAATTTTGGTGACGCACAAATACCTGACGCATCAACGGTTTTTTCTGGTTTTCTCCTCGAGCACGAACTCGATTGCCACAGCGAGCTACATAGAGGAACGGGGGCTTTACACCCACGTGCACTAACACGCTATCCTGCACTCGTATGCACCCCACTCACACGACCTGCTTGTCCCGCACTCTGCGGCTTGCGCTCCCTGCACGCACGCACACGCACACGCACTACGCGGCCACCTCCAGCGCCCGACGCGGTCTCCCTCCCATCCATCTCGCTAACAGACGCACACACACCAACGCGCACACACGCGCTTTCTCACGCACTCACTCGCGGGCTCACGCACACACACGCCCGTGTCTACCATGGACCGGACTCGACACGCCTAGCGCACACACGCGCGCATGCTAGAGCCCGCCGTGGCTTATTGCCTAACATTCACCCCCCCCCCCCCCAAGCCACGGCCTAGAGGAAGCATGCGTCCTCAACATCAATGTCCGCCAGGGCCGGCACTAGACTAGACTGCAGCCACGTGCCAGCAAGGACGCCCACGCCGCCGCGCAACCCGAGCGCCTCCGCTGGGACCTGCAGCGCCGTGCCGCACAACCCGAGCGAGGAGAAATGGCCTTGCCACGCCACCAGCGTCATGTGCGCTTTGCCTCACAATGCGCTCAGGCTTCGGCGAGGAGGAGGGGTGGGTTGGGGTGTATGGCCGGTGGCTAACTTTTGGCTCCCAGGCCGCGGCGTGGAGGTGACACCGGAGGGCTGGATGGAGAGCTTGTGTCAAGGTGGGTTCTTAGTTCTGAAACGTGATTTTTTCTAAAAGACGTGGTATTCTCCTTAAAATCAAATAAAGAGCAGTTTTAACATGGTCCCTCTTACCCCCTCTTTTCACATGAGAGGTAAGAGTATAAAATAGATCTTAGCCGTTGATCTCATCAATGAATGGCTTGATTGACTCTTACCTTCTTACCTCACATATAAAAAAAGGAGATAAGAGGGACCATGTTAAAATTTGCCTCAAATAAAAGGCCCTAGATATAGTGCGGTCTATAACATTACTTTTGTTGATGCCAAACAACGTCAAAATATTAAGGTCAGAGGGAAGAGCGGTGGAGGGCCAAACAACACGCGTTGCCTGCGTGTGAGACGGCTGGTGCCCAAGCGCGGGCTGGAGACACCCAAGGCTTGATTCTCGCGATGCAAAAAACGAGATTAAAGAAAGAAGTTAACTAACTCAGGAGGGATTAGCTAGAAAAAGGATTTTCTTAACGAGAAAGCTACAAAAGGATTAAATGCTTGATTATGGCCGTTGCATGCATTTGTTTGCTTCTCCGTATCTACATGCACAATTGCACATGATTGACGGGTTTGGTTCTACATTTCCTTTTCGTCTTGACGAAGTTGGATACATGCACAGGATTGATGGCTTTTGTTCCATATTTTTTCTTCTTTTATTTTTTTGATTAAAATTTCAATCATGCGTACCCGTTGTAACCCCATCTGTTTGTGTTGACAAAATAATCTCCGGGCGCTGCTGATTTCGGTTTATACGAGTGCATTTTATGTCAGACATTATAATTTTCGTGAATTTTTGTTGTTCACCCGTTGCAATGCACGGACCTTTTTGCTAGTATTAATAAACATCTTATTGTCTAAAAACTCCCAAAGAAAATAGAGCCGCCAAACTATTCCTAGTGTCTCTCGGGTGTACCCCGCGATGAAAAAAGGGTGTCTCTAGCGTAGAGCAGAGAGCGCTAGGGGAGCAAAATACAGAAACGAAGGGTAGAAAAAGTGCAACATAAGAAAGCAAAGGCCTGCCGGCATATCAGCACTCAGACAGAGGCCCTCTAAATCATTCAGCAAAGAAGAAAGCTATAGATCGGAACTCCGAATGGTCCCAATAATTAAAGTTGCAGTCTTGTAAACTCAAAATGACAACTTGGTAATAACATGCATAATCCAGGTTTAACAAGCGATATGGTTGGCCAAGGTCCAGCTACCATCAGCATAAACTTATTACATCAAGTCTATAACCATGTTTAATCGAAGAGGCACATAATACAGGTGCAGTGTGGATATGTTGAGCCAAACTTGGGGTAAAACTACAACATATACAACAGCACAGGTGCATTGGCTGCGCTAGTACCCACCACCTGCATCTGGCATTTGGATACAGACAAAACAACATACTTGAGTAGCGAGCAAAGAGCAATGGATACTGATAAATAAACGATGGAAATATGCTTAAGCAAAGAATACCTTCAGGGTTGAGGGGAAGGTAGCCTCACAGCCACACACTCGTCATCACTAAAGGGGAGTATGGTAGCCCCATCTGGTAACACCATTCCAGGATGGCGTCGGTAGATCTTGATCTGGTCAGTTGCCTTGGAGCAACCGCACTTGGCACAAGCAACAGGCGTCGCAGTTGCTGCAGTTAGCTTAAATGTTAATTCAATATAATAGAATTTTCGAATATAATGGTATTTACATTAGCGAAAGAAAATAATATGACAGTATCATGACTAGTTATCTGAATAAGTTCAGTTACAAGTCCGGTTTTAGAACTGTGAATGGAACATATCATCATATGAGGAAATGAGCATGGACAAAAGTTTGAGCTGATTACAAATCTTGATTGTTAAGTCATAACAATTCTTCTGTCAAAATTGTGTGCTACATCTTTGAATTCATAAACAAGCTAACCAAGTGGTATGTTACCTACACCTCCATCTTAACCTAATTAACCAGTCAAAAAGACTTTAGAAGTTTGTTCGGTGCAATTACCAATCACATGGAAAATGGTATCTTAGTCCTTGTTGATCCTACTGCCAAAAGTTTGAGAACATAAGTAGTTGGGAGGCGACTGCTGCTATATTCTTAGAGAAATCAGATCAATCGTGTTGATGAGGCAAGCATTTTGATAGTGAATGATACAAGAATATACGATACATGATAGAGTTTGCATCGGCTAGTGGTAACAGGCTGTCATTTTTGGGGATTTATGTTTTAGGGGTAGGATTACTGGGGAGTACGTACTATCAACTAGGTTCAGAAATTTCCTTTCTTTTAAGGTGTTAATAAGCTGATACACCATCAAAATGTACCTGGGCCACACTAGTACCTAACACATATGCTGCACTACTGGTACAATCGTCAGCCAACGCACCAAAGTATGATAATCGTAATAAACAAGAACGAGTTAGATAGTATCCATCACGATTTTTTTGGCAGATCTTGAGTTCAAAAAATAATACTAAACACTACTCGTGAAGTTCGTTCCCAATACGAAGCTTGAATTCTGGAATTTAAAATACTTACTGTTTTTAGAATGTTGAAAATAAAGCTCATCAACATGCATTTGTTTTTGCTTCTTAGAAGCACCCCCTTCAAAACATTCTTCTTGAGTGTGCCCCGTTGATTTGGGATAGCCTTCTTTCTCAGGTAATGCATGCCGAAGATTTGTATCCGACATTGCTTGAACCTACAGAAGTTAAGGCAACCCATCAAATTAGTATTTACAAATTCAGCAAATGCATTACAATTGTATTTCTGGCTTCGCCAATCTATTTAGGATATTATAAACTACATCATATGCCCTTCCATAACTGTAGAATGATAAGCATTGCCCTATGCTCCCCTCTCCTCAAATGTTATTTTTCTTAAATTTTTCACTGCAAATTTGAAATTGAACCTTATAATTAATCTGGACTCCAGGCAAAGAAATACATGAAGAGCCTAGAACTAGTAAATGCAGGGAGAAATGATCAAATTGACTCTTTATTGAATGTTAACCAAATATAACATTTTCCAAAGATGAACTAACATGGCGAACTTGGCTGTCTCAAAGCCATGTACATTGGCATTGGGAAGAAGTTACCGTTTCCGCAGACAAAACATGGGCTCATGGTCAACACCATGGTGTTGGGAGTTGATTTTATAACCTCAACACCACCTCAATTCGCGTTGAGGAATGAGTACATGACGTTGAGAAAAAGTTAGCATTTCCACAAACAAAACACAGTTCATGGTAAACGCTATGGTATTCTGTGTTGAGCTTTGTAACCTCAATGCAGCTCAATTGGCGTTGAGCACTGAAGCAAAAACTAGGTAGTTGGCTACTACCTAGCCCGCCAAGCACAAAGCAAAGCAAAATTCCCGGCGCCAACGTGATTGGAATTGAGGTCACAAACTTCAGCGCCAAGCACCATGCGTTTACCTATGGAGCATTAATTTGGTCGTAAAAGTTTATCTCAAATGCCTGGAAACATAATGATTGGCATTGAGCAAAAGGGTTAGTTTGAATTAAATTTTCAGAGAAGAGGGGATCTTTTTGGGTGTGTGTGGAGACACATGGGTTATTTTTTATGCTGAACATTTGAAAGAGATCCAGTTTGTCAATTCTCACTAAATGAAGTGAGTGAATCAATACATTTTTTTACTCAGTTCTTGAATATTGAAATCCAAGGTGGGAGATGAATGTGTTTACTACTAATACAGATAAATGCCAAAGGATGTTAGTCCTAATATAGAGGTGAGGGAGTGCAAATAAAATGCCTCCCATGAGAATATTAAAAAAAGGTGGAACCAACCATAAGCATTTGCTCTGATCTTTTTGCTTCTTGACGTATTGCCACCAGGGCAGCTGCCGCAGCAGCCGATTCGGCCTCCTTTTTTGTAGCATAGTCTTGCAGACTTCCAAATGTCCGCCCATCTATAGTCACTGTTGACTTGAAGATAGGTTCATGATGTGGACCACTCTGAGTGGTGTTATACAAAGGTAAATCTTTCCTTAGTTCTTGAGCATAATTTCGCAACTACGACTTGTAAGGAAGATGCATTTCTGCAATAGATAAAGTAGTCAGTACCACAAAAATAATATAGAAGAAACAGGTGTGAAAGAACATCATGACCATTTTTAGTGGCAGGAATAAAAACGTGAGAACGACATGATAGACACGAAAAGAAATCAAATCAAGTTTTGGCATGAGGGGCATTTATATAACTACATAAGTAGTAAAGGCCAATCAAGAGATCAGAAAGAACAAAAGAATAATTTTCCATGGTAGCCATTAAGCTATCCATTTCTACTAGACGGTCTCTCAGTAGCTAGCAATCAAAACAGGTTAAACCTTCATTTAACAGTTGACACCACTCTTGAAGCAGGCCCAGATGAAAAGACAAGAAAACTAATTCATCTTGTAATGTGGACATGAACTTCCCGGCAAAAAAATAAATGTGGACATGCACTGCTGCTATTATGCACTTTTTCAATGCTGTTATATCATAGCTGCTGTTATGTTTTTGCGGTGCGTTACAAGTAGTATACGATATCGTGTCTAATCCATTTCGTGGTTTCCTTTGGAATGCAGTGCGCTCTACTCCTAGTAGTGATTGCATGCTGGCGTTCACTTGATCATTGACGACGATATCACTCCTCTTGAATGGGCTCTCCTCCTCCTAATTAAGTCTAAGGGCACCGACTTTCAGAACTCCTTAGTGTCAGTGCATGAAGCTGCGTACTGTTAAGGACATCGTTTCGGCAACGTAACCCACTTTTATATGTATAGAGTCTGTGCAAGGGCTCGGCAAAGTAACCCACTTGTATGTATAGAGTCTGGATGTAGTTTTAACAAGTCGATCTTGCTGTGATCTTGTAGAGCATGACGAGGCGGATCACGTTGTGGCGTGTGCTTCGGCAGTCGACTGACGAGCAGCACGGCTCATACATCTGGCGCTTGCTGGAGCTCTAGGATATATCTAGGGGGAGGGGGACGTTTGGTTCCTGGGTACATATGTACCCTATATGGAAAAAAAATAACAACTCAACAAAAAGTCAAAATTTTCTGAAAATATTTTTGAAATAAACTTTAACTTTCATTGTACCAGTGAGAAAAGTGGCACAAAAAGAAAATTCCTTTTTGACTTTTCATAAAAGACAAATTTTCGGTCAAAATAGCATGAATAGTGACCTATAATAGCACATAAATTTTGTCTTCTTCGCTGTGAAGTCAACGTTGGTTTTTTGTGTGTGAAATTTGCTATACTAGTGCGCAAGTAAGTCAAGTTTAATTTAAAAATACTTTTGAACTATTTTGATTTTTTTTAAGAAAAATCATCATATAGGGTGTATATACATGCGAGAGCCAAAGGGTATTTCCTGCGCATCTAGGGCGCATACGTACTCACCTGACAGTAGCTGCGGATGAGCGGAGTGGCGCTCGAACGCTGCCCTGGCGGCGAGCAGCGACGGCGCATGCATGAACAAAACGAGATCTATCTAGGGCGCATACATACTCACCGGTCACTAGTTGCGGAGGTGCGGAGGGGTGCTCCAACGCTGCCCTGGCGGCGAGGTCCTCAAAAGCTGCCCTTGCGGCGAGGTCCTGCGCCTGGATAAGCTTGCGGGACCCGGGCTCCGGGAGCTGAACTCGGCGCCGCCGACGGCGACGGTGGAATGGAACCTTGACGCGTGGTCAGGGCCCTCGCGCCGGTCGGTGTAGGCCGGCGTCGCCCACCGCCGCTCCTAGCACACGTTGTTCAGACGGAGCTTGTACATCGTCGATGGCGTCGCGTAGGAGCGGGCTCGATTGGAGACGGGGAACGGGGATTGAAGCTGGGCAGGCAAGGGTTTCCTCGAGGCCTCGATCGGATCTGCGTTCCGGCCGGCGTCGTGTGCACTAATTTGTTAGTTTGCCGACAGCTTTCCAGAGGGTGCTGTTAGGGCATGTACAATGGTGCTATCTTATGAGTGTCACGTAGGATAAATGATGAGGTGGAGGAGAGCGAACTCATAAGAAAAGGCTTGTCTTCTCTTATTTAAGATAAGACAAGATATGATCTCTTAGCATAATTTGTCTCACCATGTTTTAAGGAATTGCTAGTTATTGAAGATAAGGCTAAGATATAACTCATTGTAGACATATTTTTTTGTCATCTTTAAAATACATGCAAGACTTAAAATAAGACTGTCCTATCAACCAATGTACATGCCCTTAACTGTTGAAGCAGGTTGGATGCTCTTAATTCCAATTAATGCCGTAAAAATGGAAGACTTTTATTTTTGACGTTTCCCATTTTTAATGCTTTCCTTTTGGCACTTCCAAATACGTATCTCAGAACTGGCTTCCGCATCTTCCCCGTCCAGCCCTATAGTAGTAATTCTAGAATTTCATGATTTTCAATGGACAGGAATATTTTTTGGGATATGGTTCCGCACACGCACCCGTTATGAATAGTATATTCAGAAAAGAAAACTGGAAAATTTTGAAAAGATATCCAAAAAAAACTTTTTTTAGCATACATGGTCAACCACTCTACTTGCATATGAAATTTCACAATGAAATGACAACCATTGCATTCAGCGCAAACATGAGAAAAATCAAAGTTATGTTTTAGTGTGTAAAATTTCCCCACTCCCTCCTAGGCGCTCGTCTGGGCTGCTCCGGAGGCAAACCCTATCCCCGCAAGTCCATCCTCCCCGTGATCCCACCCGTCGGCATCGGCGGTGGTGGTGGTGCCCAACCATTGAAGGCTGCGGGTGCATATGTGGTCAGCGCACCCCGACGGGCCACCCACACGCGGGGGAGTTGCATCAAGTGGGCGGCGCGGGGATTCTTTTCGATGTGGTGGCGCACGGAGGGGAGCGCTTAGAGCAGTAGAAGATGGTCGTGAGCTCACGTCAGTGGTGCTGGCACACGGTGGTCCTTCGGGAGGCGCTAGCTTGTACTTCGGCGACGGCGACGTGGATAGGCTGCGACTGCAATGATGCAGTGGTGCTCGGCCAGGTGATGCTACGTGAGCAGTGTCCGGGCAATGGCTGCGGTGCGGTGGTGCCATTGGTGACACGAGCGACGCTGATGTAGTAGACGGAGGCTCCGGCGTGGGAGTTGGAGGCTGCGGCGCGGACCTGATATGGGTCCCTATGGCGCAGTTGCAGCGAGGCTGTCTTCCTGAGTGGCGTGACTAGTTGCTTCTTGCGGTGCCGACGGCCTTGGCCACGCTGGATATGGAGGTCGGGTTGGATTTGCTAGTTCTCGGTCATGCATGAGGTGGAACATGGCCCGCGTTCTCCTCTACCGTGTGGGGTGTCGCTGTTCCATGACATTATGGTCATGATGGTGAGGTGTTGCGGTGGTGGCGGAGCGACCCAACAAGGACAATATCGTCACAATCCGATGGGGAGTGTGGGAGATGTGGGATGTTATGGATGAAAACCCGTCTATCTACTGTCGAAGTTGGCAGCGACGGCGCCAGGGGTGTCGTTCCCCTCCTTGGAAGCGTCACAATGTGTCTTGGCATCCCCCCTCCTCGTTTGGGTTGTTATCTCTAGGTGAAAGCCTATGTCAGTTGCCGGATTGGTGATAGCGGCGTCTTGGCATTGTTACTTTGTTGGGAGCATCGTGTGCGGAGACATGCCTTGCAGAATGCGGATTGTGGTTCTCCAGTGCTTGCGCTGGTCTGGACTGATCTTCATGGGCGCTATGTACGCAACTGCCAGTGAGTCCAAGACAATTGCGTTCTCGGGTCTGACTAAGTCTGCTACCCACTTGTCGTCTCCTCTTAGGCATTCAAGAGTGGTTGTTGCCTCGACTGGAAAAGTTTGGTTGAAATTTTTGCTCTTCGAGATGACCGGTGTTGGTCGCGATGTGGCTTGGTGATCTGTTTAGGGCAATGCCCTTTGCGTTGTGTTTGCAATAGTTGCAGTGGCTAATCTTTTGATTAGCTTGCATGTGGAGGTTCAACTACACTTGTTGCTCGCATCAAGTTTTAGTCTTTTCTACTTGTCTTTTGCCTTCTATAAAAAATATGGTACTCCTAAGTGTACTCTCGATAAAAGCTATATTTGAAAACACTGTTTCAAATAATAGTAAAATCATATTGGATTTTCTTCACAGAATAACCCGGTTTCATTCCTTCACGAATCTTCATAGTTTAACTAAGTTTTATAACCCCATACTGATCTTACTATTCTTTCAAACAACGTACTCTAAAAATAGTTGTATTTGAAAACAGTGTTTGATAAAACAACGTGCCCCGGGGCCATGCACCCTCGCTGGCATCCTGTCCAGACAGCATATCTGAGCACCAGCTTGCTGGATTCCAGCACGAGCGCAGCTCCTCCTGTCCCCAACCATGAGCCGCCAAGGCCGACACCGGACAATACTGCAACCACGAGCCAGCAGCTACGCCCGCGCTGCCGCCCGAGCCAACCGTCTCCGTTGAGACCAGCAGGTCCCGGTCCGCACAACCTGAGCGAGGAGAAACGGTTCTGCCGCGTGGGCTTCGCCTGGCGACGTGATCAGTCGGCTGCGAGGAGGATGGGCGGGGTGGGGTGTATGGCCGGTGGCTAGGTTTTGGCTCCCAGGCCACTGAAGAGAGACAACACGGGAGGGATGGGCATAGAGCTTGTGTCAAGATGGGTTCTTACTTTTTAGTTCTTAACCGTGATTTCTAAAAACAATGGCGTCTCACTAGAGTAGTGCAGAGAGCGCTAGGGGTGCAAAATACAGAAATAAATGGCAGAAAACGTGCAACATGAGAGAGCATAGGACGGCCGGCATTTCTGCACTCCAAACCATTCAGCAAGGAAGAAAGTTATAGATCAGAAGTCCGAATGGTCCCAATAAATAAATTGCAGTCTGACAAACTCAAAGTGACAACTTGGTAACAACATGTATAATCCAGGTTTAGCTAGCGCGATGGTTGGCCAAGGTCCAAGTACCATCAGCATAAACTTATTACATCAAGTCTATAACGATGCTGAATCGAACAGGCACATAATACAGCTGCAGTGTGGATATGTTGAGCCAAACTTGGGGTAAAACTACAACATACAACAGCACAGGTGCATTGGCTGTGCTAGCATCCACCATCTGCATCTGGAATTTGGACACAGAGAGAAAACAACTTACTTGTGCAGCGAGCAGAGAGCAATGGATACTGATAAATAAACGATGGGAATATGCTTAAGCAAAGAATACCTTCACGGTTGAGGGGAGGGTAGCCTCACAGCCACCCAATCATCGTCGCTAAAGGGGAGTATGGTCGCCCCATCTGGTAACACCATTTCAGGATGGCGTCGGTAGACCTTGATCCTGTCAGTTGACTTCGAGCAACCGCATTTGGCACAAGCAACATGTGCCACAGTTGCTGCTGTCGCCGCCTCAGCGCTTGGTTCTGTACCCATATGAGTGGATGGATGTAAATATCAAGATAAATACAACAAAATCATCGATGTCGAGTACATGCAGATGTAAACTCCTCTAAGCATAACAAGGTTGAGAAAATAATAGTTAGGGAGGCGACTGGTGCTATGCTTAGAGAAATCAGATCAATCTTGTTAATGAGTCTAGCATTTTCATACTGACTGATATATGATTCATGATAGAGTATGCATAGGCTAGTCGTAACATATGCTCTAGTGTCCGGATTACTCGGGAGTTCAATCAACTAGCTAGGTTCAGAAATTTCCTTTGTTTTAAGGTGTTAATAATCTGATACACCATCAAATTGTACCTGAGCGACACTGGTACCTAACACATGCTGCACTACTGGTACACCAGTCAGCCAGCTAATCGAAGTATGACAATCGTAATGAATAAGAACGAGCTAAATAATATCCATATCACATTTTCTTGGCAGATACTGAGTACAGAAAATGATACAAAAAACTACTTGTGAAGTTCGCTCCCAATATTAATTAACCTTGATTTCTGGAATTTAAATTACTTACTGTTTTGGGAATTTTGAAAATCAAGCTCAGCAACATGCATCTTTTTTTGCTTCTTAGAAGGCTCCCCTTGAAAACATTCTTGTGTAATGTGCACAGTTGATTTGGGAGAGCCTTTTTTCTCAGGTAATACAAGTCGAGCATTTGTATGCACCATTTCATGAACCTACAATATAGTATTTACAAATTAAGAAAATACCTTACATAAGTATTTTTGACTTCGCACAGCTATTTAGGATATTATAAACTATAGCATATGCTCTTCCGTAACTATAGAATGATAAGTATTGTCCTGTGTTCCCCCTAAAACCAGGTGTTTTCTTAAAATTTTCACTACGAATGTGCAACTGAACCTTATAATTAATCTGGATTCCAGGCAAAGAAATATATGAATTGAGCCAGCTACAACATGTAAAGCAGTCTGTTAGATGACAATTGCAAAATTTAGCACATAGTCAAAAAAATCAGAAGTATAGTATATCCCTTTCAAATCTTTCTATGCATCAATTTTTCCACAGAATTCAATATAAAAGTCATTTCATTAGTACACCAATTTAACTGTTTCCGCAGATAGTAAATGCAGGCCGGTAATGAACAAATTGACCCTTTATCAAATGTTCAGCCAAAAATAACCTTTGTTCAAAATTTTAACCAAATCCTAACGCTTTTTCCTTGTTCGAACCAACATGGCATTGAACTTGGCTATCTCAAAGCCATGTATCTTGGCGTTGAGCACTGATACATGGCACTGGGGAAAAGTTAGTATTTCCTCAAACAAATGACAGTTCGTGGTCAACGCCATGGCCTTTGGCCATGAGCTTTGTAACCTTGACGAATTGGCATTGAGCACTGAATACGTGGGGTTGAGAAAAAATGTTAGCATTTCTATAGACAAAACAATATTTCATGGTCAACGTCATACTATTATGTGTTGACCTTTGTGATGGGGAACGTTGCAGAAAACAAAAACTTTCCTACGGTTTCACCAAGATCCATCTATGAGTTCATCTAGCAACGAGTGATCGGATTGCATCTACATATCTTTGTAGATCACGCGTAGAAGCGTTCAAAGAACGGGGATGCGGAAGTCGTACTCGACGTGATCCAAATCACCGGAGATCCTAGCGCCGAACGGACGGCACCTCCGTGTTCAACACACGTACGGTCAGCGTGACGTCTCCTCCTTCTTGATCCAGCAAGGGGGGAGGACAGGTTGATGAAGATCCAGCAGCACGACGACGTGGTGGTGGATGCAGGGGTCACCGCAGCAGGGCTTCGCCATTCTACTGCGAGAGGGAGAGGTGTAGCAGGGGAGAGGGAGGCGCCAAGACTCAAGGGTGCTGCTGCCCCCTCCCTCCCCCCCTTTTATATAGGCCCCCTAGGGGGTGCGCCGGCCCTAGGAGATGGGATCTCCTAGGGGGGCGGCGGCCAAGGGGTGGAGTGCCCCCCAAGCCAGGTGGGGCGCCCCCCACCCTAGGGTTCCCAACCCTAGGCGCATGGGGTGGGCCAAGGGGGGCGCACCAGCCCACTATGGGCTGGTTCCCCTCCCCACTTTGGCCCATGGGGCCCTCCGGGATGGGTGGCCCCACCCGGTGGACCCCCGGGACCCTTCCGGTGGTCCCGGTACAATACCGGTGACCCCCGAAACTCTCCCGATGGCCGAAACTGCACTTCCTATATATAATTCTTCACCTCCGGACCATTCCGGAACTCCTCGTGACGTCCGAGATCTTATCTGGGACTCCGAACAACTTTCGGGTTACTGCATATTATATCTCTACAACCCTAGCGTCATCGAACCTTAAGTGTGTAGACCCTACGGGTTCGGGAGACATGTAGACATGACCGAGATGGCTCTCCGGTCAATAACCAACAGCGGGATCTAGATACCCATGTTGGCTCCCACATGCTCCTCGATGATCTCATCGGATGAACCACGATGTCGAGGATTCAAGCAACCCCGTATACAATTCCCTTTGTCAATCGATACGTTACTTGCCCGAGATTCGATCGTCGGTATCTCAATACCTCGTTCAATCTCGTTACCGGCAAGTCACTTTACTCATACCGTAATGCATGATCCCGTGACCAGACACTTGGTCACTTGAGCTTATTATGATGATGCATTACCGAGTGGGCCCAGAGATACCTCTTCGTCATACGGAGTGACAAATCCTAGTCTTGATCCATGTCAACCCAACAAACACTTTCGGAGATACCCGTAGTATACCTTTATAGTCACCTAGTTACGTTGTGACGTTTGGTACACCCAAAGCACTCCTACGGCATCCGGGAGTTACACGATCTCATGGTCTAAGAAAAAGATACTTGACATTGGAAAAACTCTAGCAAACGAACTATACGATCTTGTGCTAAGTTTAGGATTGGGTCTTGTCCATCACATCATTCTCCTAATGATGTGATCTCGTTATCAATGACATCCAATGTCCATAGTCAGGAAACCATGACTATCTGTTGATCAACGAGCTAGTCAACTAGAGGCTTACTAGGGACATGTTGGTGTCTATGTATTCACACATGTATTACGATTTCCGGATAACACAATTATAGCATGAATAAAAGACAATTATCATGAATAAGGAAATATAATAATAATCCTTTTATTATTGCCTCTAGGGCATATTTTCAACAGTCTCCCACTTGCACTAGAGTCAATAATCTAGTTACATTGTGATGAATCGAACACCCATGGAATTCTGGTGTTGATCATGTTTTGCTCTAGGGAGAGGTTTAGTCAACGGATCTGCTACATTCAGGTCCGTATGTACTTTACAAATATCTATGTCTCCATCTTGAACATTTTTACGAATGGAGTTGAAGCGACGCTTGATGTGCCTGGTCTTCTTGTGAAATCTGGGCTCCTTGGGAAGTGCAATATCTCCAGTGTTGTCACAGAAGAGTTTGATCGGCCCCGACGCATTGGGTATGACACCTAGGTCGGTGATGAACTCCTTCACCCAAATTGCTTCATGTGCTGCCTCCGAGGCTGCCATGTACTCCGCTTCACATGTAGATCCCGCCACGACGCTCTGCTTGCAACTACACCAGCTTACTGCCCCACCATTCAAAATATACACATATCCGGTTTGTGACTTAGAGTCATCCAGATCTGTGTCGAAGCTAGCATCGACGTAACCCTTTACGATGAGCTCTTCGTCACCTCCATAAATGAGAAACATTTCCTTAGTCCTTTTCAGGTACTTCAGGATATTCTTGACCGCTGTCCAGTGTTCCTTGCCGGGATTACTTTGGTACCTACCTACCAAACTTACGGCAAGGTTTACATCAGGTCTGGTACACAGCATGGCATACATAATAGAACCTATGGCTGAGGCATAGGGGATGAAACTCATCTCTTCTATATCTTCTGCTGTGGTCGGACATTGAGCTGAGCTCAATTTCACACCTTGCAACACAGGCAAGAACCCCTTCTTAGACTGATCCATATTGAACTTCTTCAATATCTTATCAAGGTATGTGCTTTGTGAAAGACCTATGAGGCGTCTTGATCTATCTCTATAGATCTTGATGCCTAATATATAAGCAGCTTCTCCAAGGTCCTTCATTGAAAAACTCTTATTCAAGTAGGCCTTAATGCTGTCCAAAAGCTCTATATCATTTCCCATCAAAAGTATGTCATCTACATATAATATGAGAAATGCTACAGAGCTCCCACTCACTTTCTTGTAAACGCAGGCTTCTCCATAAGTCTGCATAAACCCAAACGCTTTGATCATCTCATCAAAGCGAATGTTCCAACTCCGAGATGCTTGCACCAGCCCATAAATCGAGCGTTGGAGCTTGCACACCTTGTCAACATTCTTAGGATCGACAAAACCTTCTAGTTGTATCATATACAATCCTTCCTTAAGGAAACCATTAAGGAATGCCGTTTTGACGTCCATTTGCCATATCTCATAATCATAGAATGCGGCAATTGCTAACATGATTCGGACGGACTTCAGCTTCGCTACCGGTGAGAAAGTCTCATCGTAGTCAACCCCTTGAACTTGTCGATAACCCTTAGCGACAAGCCGAGCTTTATAGATGGTCACATTACCATCCGCGTCTGTCTTCTTCTTAAAGATCCATTTATTTTCTATGGCTTGCCGCTCAACGGGCAAGTCAGTCAAAGTCCATACTTCATTTTCATACATGGATCCTATCTCGGATTTCATGGCTTCCAGCCATTTGTCGGAATCCGGGCCCGCCATCGCTTCTTCATAGTTCGAAGGTTCACCATTGTCTAACAACATGATTTCCAAGACAGGGTTGTCGTACCACTTTTGGTGCGGAACGTGTCCTTGTGTACCTATGAAGTTCAGTAGCAAATTAATCTGAAATTTCATGATCATCATCATTAACTTCCTCTCTAGTTGGTGCAGGCACCTTAGGAACATTTTCTTGAGTTGCGCCATTTTCCGGTTCAAGAGGTAATACTTCATCAAGTTCTACTTTTCTCCCACTTACTTCTTTCGAGAGAAACTCCTTCTCTAGAAAGGATCCATTCTTGGCAACAAAGATCTTGCCTTCGGATCTGAGGTAGAAGTTATACCCAATAGTTTCTTTAGGGTATCCTATGAAGACGCATTTTTCCGACTTGGGTTCGAGCTTTTTAGGTTGAACTTTCTTGACATAAGCATCGCATCCCCAAAATTTTAGAAACGACAGCTTAGGTTTCTTCCCAAACCATAACTCATACGGTGTCGTCTCAACGGATTTTGACGGAGCCCTGTTTAAAGTGAATGCGGCAGTCTCTAAAGCATAGCCCCAAAAAGATAGCGGTAAATCGGTAAGAGACATCATAGATCGCACCATATCTAATAGAGTGCGATTACGACGTTCGGACACACCATAACGCTGAGGTGTTCCAGATGGTGTGAGTTGTGAAACTATTCCACATTTTCTTAAGTGTGTGCCAAATTCGTGACTCAAGTATTCTTCTTCACGATCTGATCGCAGGAACTTGATTTTCCTGTCACGTTGATTCTCAACCTCACTCTGAAATTCCTTGAACCTTTCAAAGGTCTCAGACTTGTGTTTTATTAAGTAGACATACCCATATCTACTCAAGTCATCAGTGAGGGTGAGAACATAACGATAACCACCGCGAGCCTCAACACTCATTGGACCGCACACATCAGTATGTATAATTTCCAATAAGTTGGTTGCTCGCTCCATTGTTCCTGAGAACGGAGTCTTGGTCATTTTACCCATGAGGCATGGTTCGCATGTGTCAAATGATTCGTAATCAAGAGACTCTAAAAGTCCATCTGCATGGAGCTTCTTCATGCGTTTGACACCTATGTGACCAAGGCGGCAGTGCCACAAGTATGTGGGACTATCATTATCAACCTTACATCTTTTCGTACTCACACTATGAATATGTGTAGCATTACGCTCGAGATTCATTAAGAATAAACCATTCACCATCGGAGCATGACCATAAAACATATCTCTCATATAAATAGAACAACCATTATTCTCGGATTTAAATGAGTAGCCATCTCGTATTAAACGAGATCCTGATACAATGTTCATGCTCAAACTTGGCACTAAATAACAATTATTGAGGTTCAAAACTAATCCCGTAGGTAAATGTAGAGGCAGCGTGCCGATGGCGATCACATCGATCTTGGAACCATTCCTGACGCGCATTGTCACCTCGTCCTTCGCCAGTCTCCGTTTATTCCGCAGCTCCTGCTTTGAGTTACAAATGTGAGCAAATGCACCGGTATCAAATACCCAGGAGCTACTACGAGTACTGGTAAGGTACACATCAATTACATGTATATCACATATACCTTTCGTTTTGCCGGCCTTCTTGTCCGCTAAGTATTTGGGGCAGTTCCGCTTCCAGTGACCACTTTTTGCAATAAAAGCACTCGGTCTCAGGCTTGGGTCCATTCTTTGGCTTCTTCCCGGCAGCTTGCTTGCCGGGCGCGGCAACTCCCTTGCCGTCCTTCTTGAAGTTTTTCTTACCCTTGCCTTTTTTGAACTTAGTGGTTTTATTCACCATCAACACTTGATGTTCCTTTTTGACTTCTAGCTCTGCCGATTTCAGCATTGCAAATACTTCAGGAATGGTCTTTTCCATCCCCTGCATATTGAAGTTCATCACAAAGCTCTTGTAGCTCGGTGGAAGCGACTGAAGGATTCTGTCAATGACCGTGTCATCCGGGAGATTAACTCCCAGCTGAGTCAAGCGGTTATGTAACCCTGACATAGTGAGTATGTGCTCACTGACAGAACTATTTTCCTCCATCTTACAGCTGAAGAACTTGTCGGAGACTTCATATCTCTCGACCCGGGCATGAGCTTGAAAAACCATTTTCAGCTCTTCGAACATCTCATATGCTCCGTGTCTCTCAAAACGCTTTTGGAGCCCCGGTTCTAAGCTGTAAAGCATGCCGCACTGAACGAGGGAGTAATCATCGGTACGTGTCTGCCAAGCGTTCATAACGTCTTGTTCTGCAGGGAGAACAGGTGCTTCACCTAGCGGTGCTTGTAGGACATAATCTATCTTGGCAGCTATGAGGATGATCCTCAGGTTCTAGACCCAGTCCGTATAGTTGCTGCCATCGTCTTTCAGCTTGGTTTTCTCTAGGAACGCGTTGAAGTTGAGGACAACGTTGGTCATTTGATCTACAATACATGTTGTAAAGATTTTAGACTAAGTTCATGATAATTAAGTTCATCTAAATCAAATTATTCAATGAACTCCCACTTAGATAGACATCCCTCCAGTCATCTAAGTATAACATGATCCGAGTTAACTAGGCCGTGTCCGATCATCACGTGAGACGGACTAGTCAACATCGGTGAACATCTTCATGTTGATCGTATCTTCTATACGACTCATGCTCGACCTTTCGGTCTTCTGTGTTCCGAGGCCATGTCTGTACATGCTAGGCTCGTCAAGTCAACCTAAGTGTTTGCATGTGTAAATCTGTCTCACACCCGTTGTATGTGAACGTTGGAATCTATCACACCCGATCATCACGTTGTGCTTCGAAACAACGAACTGTCGCAACGGTGCACAGTTAGGAGTAACACTTTCTTGAAATTATTATGAGGGATCATCTTATTTACTACCGTCGTTCTAAGTAAACAAGATGCAAAAACATGATAAACATCACATGCAATCAAATAATAATAGTGACATGATATGGCCAATATCACATAGCTCCTTTGATCTCCATCTTGGGGCTCCATGATCATCTTGTCACCGGCATGACACCATGATCTCCATCATCGTGTCTCCATGAAGTTGCTCGCCAACTATTACTTATACTACTATGGCTAACACGTTTAGCAATAAAGTAAAGTAATTTACATGGCGTTTCTCAATGACACGCAGGTCATACAAAAAAAAGACAACTCCTATGGCTCCTGCCGGTTGTCATACTCATAGACATGCAAGTCATAATTCCTATTACAATAGCATGAACATCTCATACATCACATATATATCATTCATAATTCATCACAACTATGGCCATATCACATCACAAAACACTTGCTGCAAAAATAAGTTAGACGTCCTCTAATTGTTGTTGCAAGTTTTACGTGGCTGCAATAGGGTTCTAGCAAGAACGTTTTCTTACCTACGTGAAAGCCACAACGTGATTTGTCAACTTCTATTTATCCTTCATAAGGACCCTTTTCATCGAATCCTCTCCAACTAAAGTGGGAGAGACAAACACCCGCCAGCCACCTTATGCAACTAGTGCATGTCAGTCGGTGGAACCGGTCTCACGTAAGCGTACGTGTAAGGTTGGTCCGGGCCGCTTCATCCCAAAATACTGCTGAAGCAAAATAAGAGTAGTAGCCGCAAGAAAGTTGACAACATCTACGCCCACAACAAATTGTGTTCTACTCGTGCAAAGAGAACTACGCATAGACCTAGCTCTGATACCACTGATGGGGAACGTTGCAGAAAACAAAAATTTTCCTACGGTTTCACCAAGATCCATCTATGAGTTCATCTAGCAACGAGTGATCGGATTGCATCTACATACCTTTGTAGATCACGCGCAGAAGCGTTCAAAGAACGGGGATGAGGAAGTCGTACTCGACGTGATCCAAATCACCGGAGATCCTAGCGCCGAACGGACGGCACCTCCGTGTTCAACACACGTACGGTCAGCGTGACGTCTCCTCCTTCTTGATCCAGCAAGGGGGGGAGGAGAGGTTGATGAAGATCCAGCAGCACGACGGCGTGGTGGTGGATGCAGGGGTCACCGCAGCAGGGCTTCGCCGTTCTACTACGAGAGGGAGAGGTATAGCAGGGGAGAGGGAGGCGCCAAGACTCAAGGGTGCGGTTGCCCCCTCCCTCCCCCCTTTTATATAGGCCCCCTAGGGGGTGCGCCGGCCCTAGGAGATGGGATCTCCTAGGGGGGCGGCGGCCAAGGGGTGGAGTGCCCCCCAAGCCAGGTGGGGCGCCCCCCCACCCTAGGGTTCCCAACCCTAGGCGCATGGGGTGGGCCAAGGGGGGCGCACCAGCCCACTATGGGCTGGTTCCCCTCCCCACTTTGGCCCATGGGGCCCTCCGGGATGGGTGGCCCCACCCGGTGGACCCTCGGGACCCTTCCGGTGGTCCCGGTACAATACCGGTGACCCCCGAAACTCTCCCGATGGCCGGAACTGCACTTCCTATATATAATTCTTCACCTCCGGACCATTCCGGAACTCCTCGTGACGTCCGGGATCTCATCCGGGACTCCGAACAACTTTCAGGTTACTGCATATTATATCTCTACAACCCTAGCGTCACCGAACCTTAAGTGTGTAGACCCTACGGGTTCGGGAGACATGTAGACATGACCGAGATGGCTCTCCGGTCAATAACCAACAGCGGAATCTGGATACCCATGTTGGCTCCCACATGCTCCTCGATGATCTCATCGGATGAACCACGATGTCGAGGATTCAAGCAACCCCGTATACAATTCCCTTTGTCAATTGATATGTTACTTGCCCGAGATTCGATCGTCGGTATCCCAATACCTCGTTCAATCTCGTTACCGGCAAGTCACTTTACTCGTACCGTAATGCATGATCCCGTGATCAGACACTTGGTCACTCTGAGCTCATTATGATGATGCATTACCGAGTGGGCCCAGAGATACCTCTTCGTCATACGGAGTGACAAATCCCAGTCTTGATCCGTGTCAACCCAACAGACACTTTCGGAGATACCCGTAGTATACCTTTATAGTCACCCAGTTACGTTGTGACGTTTGGTACACCCAAAGCACTCCTACGGCATCCGGGAGTTACACGATCTCATGGTCTAAGGAAAAGATACTTGACATTGGAAAAACTCTAGCAAACGAACTATACGATCTTGTGCTAAGTTTAGGATTGGGTCTTGTCCATCACATCATTCTCCTAATGATGTGATCTCGTTATCAATGACATCCAATGTCCATAGTCAGGAAACCATGACTATTTGTTGATCAACGAGCTAGTCAACTAGAGGCTTACTATGGACATGTTGGTGTCTATGTATTCACACATGTATTACGATTTCCGGATAACACAATTATAGCATGAATAAAAGACAATTATCATGAACAAGGAAATAAATAATAATCCTTTTATTATTGCCTCTAGGGCATATTTCCAACACTTTGTAACCTCAACACCACCTCAATTGGTGTCTCGCATTGAAGCAAAAACTAGTTAGTTTGCTATTAGCTAGCTTTGATGCATAATTTCTTGACAAGCTCACTGCCTAGCTAGCTTGCCCAATGCAAAGCTAAGAAATATTGTTGGTGCCAACGTGAATGGCATTGAGGTCCCAAAAGTCAGCGCCAGGCACCGAGGCGTTGACCTGTGAAACACTGTTTTGGACCGAAAAATGGTAACGGGAAACATGGTGCTAATCTAGCCAATTTCAACAGCTGAGCAAAAGTGTTGGTTTTGGTTAAATTTTGAGACAAGGGGTTTTATTTCTTTGGAAGGACATGGGTAGTTTTTGCGCTGAACATATGATAGTCAAATTTGTCAACCCTCACTAGATGAAGTCGGTGAATCAATTCAGTTTTTATTTTCTTCAATATTGAAATCCGATATGGGAGATGAACACGTCTACTAATACAGATAAGTTGTGAAGGATGTTAGTGCTTATTATATAATCCCTCGTAAATTAATATAAGAGTGTTTAGATCATTATTTAGTATTCTAAACGCTCTTATATTAGTTTACGGAGGGACTATAATATATAGGTGAGGCCGTGCAAGTCTAGACCATCCCATAATAAGAATCAAAAAATATATAGGTGAAACCAACCAGTAGCATTTTCTCCAGTGGTTTTGCTTGGTCAGCTAATGCCATTAGGGCAGCTGCCGCAGCAGCCGATTCTGCCTTCTTTTTTGTATTGTAGTCTTTCGGACTTTCAAAAGTGCGGCCATCTATGGTGACTGTTGACCTGAACATTGGCAGGTGAAGTGGACCACTCTGAATGGTGTGATACAACGGTAAATCTTTCTGTCTCTTCTGAGCATAATCTTGCAACTGACACTTGTAAGGAACTTGTGTTTCTGCAGTACAGAGAATAGTGAGTGCGAAAGAACATCAAGAACCATTTTAGTGACAAGATTGCCAATAAGAAGCTTCACAATAGCATGAGAGATGGAAAAAAGATCAACTCAATTTTAGGGACGAGGACCATTTGTCTCATGCTGTCTTACTATGCTCCCCACCATTGAAGTGGTGGTCTGCAAGCGCTGAAGATTTTTCGGATCTCCATATGGCTCCATCTCCTGAGTGTGGCGTAGATTTTGTAGTGTTAACATGTTGTCTTCCTGTCATCTCGGCGAGCACGACGAGGCCCTTGGGCGTCTGCTTCGGCAGCGCGGCATGGGAGGAGAGCCAGTACATGCGGTGGAGAGGACTGAGGAGGAGCCCTAGAATCTAGAACAAAATCGGATCTACTGTAGCTAGCTAGGGCGCGCGCATACATAGACACTCACCGGGCAGTAGCTGCGGAGGGGCTTCCCAGCCGGCGAGGTCCTCGAAGGCTGCCCTGGCGGCCAGATCCCGCACCTGCTTGCGCGTGCGGGGCCTGGGTGCCGCCGGCGAGCGAAACACGGCGGGGCCGACGGCCACGGTGGCATGGAAAGTCGGCGCGTGGTCCGGGCCCTCGCGCCGGTCGGCGTTGGCCGGCGCCGGCCACCGCAGCTTTTGGCACAGGTTATGCAGCTTCGAAGTGAACATCGCCGCTGGGCTCGAGGGAGATTCGGTCGGAAAGGGAAGGGAAAGAGGGGTCGGAATGGTTTCCTCGGGGCGGAGAGGCCTCGATCTGATCTGCGCAGGGTGTGGCCGGCCGGCGTGGTGTGCGTTAATTGCACGCGCCCGTTTCTTCCTTTTTTGTTTGGAAGCTTGCGGGCTGTTGAGCACAGCTGGGACGCGGTCAATTAGGAGCTTGGCTGGCCAGTCTGGTGGAAGCTTGTATCGTTCTGCCCAAATTGCGCTAGACAGGAAGAGCATTAGGTTTTCATTAGCCCCCAGAAAATAACGGCAAAAAGGTAACTAGCTTTTTTTACAGCAAAAATGTAACTCCTTGAAATACACTTTTGCCCCGCTATATAGATATATCAACCACCCGATACACCTGAGAATCCATTGCTGGGGCAGACAGCACAAGCACGCCCAAAACAAAATAAAAAGGAAAGAAAAAAAAATAATGACAACAGAGCCGGATCGACGAAAACAATGATGATCCGCAGCCGCTATGCCCTCTGGAGATTTCCATTGCACTCCTAGCACTTTGGACCACCGCATACCAAGCAACACCTTCAGGAAGGAACGCGACGATGACGACGCTGCTGCCCGGACTGGTCCTTGGATTTCCCACGGTACGCGGAGAGGCATGGGTGAGGGGGATACCCAACGCCCTTTAGGAAGGAATGATAGCACCCACGGGCGCCACTGCGTCGGTGCAAGCCAAGCCGGCAGGGATTTTTCTCGTCCGCCACACACCCACCACCCCGACCGATCTGTCATGCTCCACCACACTTGCCGCCCACCAACATGCGCCACCACGGTCTTGGAGCCACCACCGCCATCTCACCATGGAGTCCGAAGCGGGACCGATGGGTCTGAGAGGGAGCAGCCGGGAACGAGGAGTGGCAGCGTCAGCAGCCACGCGGGAGGGGACAACCTCCACCGCCATCGGCGGTCGCAGACCGAACGCAGCAAGAGGAGCAAACCAGGCACATAGGCCCGGCCGAGCTCGAAATGGCTCATGAAGCCCCCGTTGCCGTGTTGCAATGGGCGCGCCCCCGTCTCCGCAACCCCCTGCACGAGCCGCACCTTCGTCCGCCGAAGCCATCGCAGGCGGAGCCGAGCCGGGCCCGCACAGATCTAGTCCGCCATCAAGTGACCGTGCCACCACCTCCACACCACACGGATCTGCGCCGCCCGAGGGACGACGCCACCACCAGAACCATCGTCGCCCGATGAGAACCATCGCGCGCTCGCGACGGGAAGACCCATCTGCAGCCGCCAGGAGCCCGAAGCCAGACCCCAGATGCTGGGAGCCCGAAGCCGGATCCAACTGCCACGGCGGGGTGTGCTCCACCGCGCAGCCGTCCACGTATCACCACGCCCGCCAGGAGGCCGTGCGCCGCCACGCCGTGGCGCCCCGCGCCCGCACCCAAAGAAGAGGCATGCGCCACCCCATTGCGCTGGAGGAAGATCGAGCCCCGCCGTCGCGGGCGTCGGTTGGGCTTCGTCGGCCGCGCCCCCTAGCGGCGGCGAGGGAGGAGGAGGGGAGGCTCGTGGCCGGAGGATATGGTGCCCTCCCCGGCCACCTCCCGGGTGGCGGTGCGGGAGGGTAGGGTTTCGGTCTCGGTTCTTAGAAAGCCCCAAGCCAGAAACAGGGACTTTCATTACCCAAAGGCCTGCTAGTAAGCAAAAATGTAACTAGCTTTTAGTAGTTAACTAAATATTTTATGTTCTTTCTTGAAACCCGCTTTCGCCCTGGCTTTATGTATAAAGCAACAAGCAAAAAGAAATACACGGTCAAACAATACAAGATGATGAGGTAGCCCTCAAACAATGCCGATCCGAGAATAACCAGACCACGTAAGAAGCACGCGACTATGCTATTAGAGATAGCACAAGATGAACTGACTACAACGCCACACTACATCCTATATAACACCTAAGCTCCATGACAATGCCTCGAGGAGGGAAAACGGTGCTAATCGTCACCGCTGCCAAGTCCACAATGGACAAAGGCTTTCACCCGAAACCCCTAAATGGAGAGGAGAACCATGATGATTTCTTCAAAAAGATACCGACGCCTATGAGTGTTGCCGTTGTCAGCGACCAAGCGTGCAGCTTCACCTGGTAGCTACCTCGAGTAGCCATGAGGTCTTCAGGACAAGCGCGACGAGGTCATTACTCCAAATCTGAATCAGGGTGACGCCACTACCGGTGACAGAGAATGCACCTGAGCCATCCGTCGCTCCACCTATCGCCGCCCACACGACCAAGAGGGAAGGCCATCACCGCCACCATGGTGCCCGCCGGGGATCCAACCATGTGGACCAGCATTATGGTCCGCCGCCCCGACATCCATGTCCGAGACACCACCACCCATCCACGTCACACTGCACCCACCACGATTGAAGAGGTAAAAGGCGTCTAATTGGACTCCTAGCCTGGCATCAGCCATGGAGCCTAGGTGAATCCTCCATGGCATGAGGCCCTCACGGTCGCGTCTCCAGCTAGTCCAGGTGGACCGAGGGAGGCACAACCACCTAACTAGCAACGACCATCACCAAGCACGCTCGCACGCCATGCCTATGGTCTTCGACATCGATCTGCCTGATGGAGTAGTGGAGTCCCAACGACCACCGCACCCATGAGGAGACGGAACTCATCGCCCACAGGAACCACTTGAACCGAACCCACCGTCGCCTACCCGGAGCGGGAGCTCCGACCCACCTTAGGGCCCAATCCGATATGCCCGAGCACGAGCCCCAGTTCTTGGCCATCCCACCACGCGAGTATCCCATGCTGCTGGCTTGGACCGAGGAGAAGGGATGGGCCGAAACCACCGCCGCCCTATGCTGCCTACGGTGCACGACCAACAAAGAGCGTCGCTGCCCCCATAGACCCGCTCCGCCTGCGTCCTAGTCAAGCACGCCACCATAACAACCCACCACCGAACACACCGTACCAAGGCACAGCACCACGCTGCACCACCACTAGCAACCAAGAGTACCAAAGATGGCCCGCGCCGCTGACGAACAACCGACCAGACGAGCTTCCCACACTAGATTGGACCGGTGGATCCACCGACGTCTCTCGAGAACGCCCTGCCACCACAGCCCCACATCTAGTCCTCATGCACCACGGGCAGAACCCCATGCCACCGGCAAGTTTCTCAGGCGCCGCCATTGAGTTTCTCTAGGCACGTCGCTGGCCATCTCCCTTGCCGACAACGGACAGCAGCGCGCCAGACCAAGCAGCCCCGCCGTCGCAGAACGTCGCCACCACCGCGTAGCCACACCCGCCAGTCGCCTAGCCACATCACCAGCATGCCTGCGCGGATTCCCCCCGAGCAGCCCTACACGAGCTACGCGCCGCCGCACTAACTCTGTAGCCCACGCTGCAAGCACCCGGCTGGGGGGGGAGGGGCCCCACCGTGCCGATGCCGACTAAGCTTTGCTCAACGGCAGCGAGGGAGAGGGGAGGAGGAGAGGGGGGAGGTGGCGGTGGCTAGGGTTCCACCCTGCCGCCCCCAGGAGCAGCCCGGGCAGAAAAGAGGGTCGGGCAGAATGAAAGGTCTTTGACAAGCCAATTCACCCTAATCTCATGAGTTACTATGGGAAAATATTTTCTGGCTAATTAAATAGGTAAATATTAACCTTACTTGGTTACGGAAAGGCACGATAAAAGGTGGATATGCCATATCCACGAAAAAATGTTATTGAACTATAAACTTCCATCATTCCTAAAATGTACTCCCTCCGTTCCATAATATAGTGCGTATAGGTTTTTCGAAAAGTCAATTTTTTTTAACTTGGACTGAATTTATAGAGAAAACTATCTATATCTACAATACAAGATGTATAAAATGTGAAAGTACATCTTATGATGAATCTAATGATATATGTTTATCATTCTAGATATATATGTTTTTCTCCATAAACACGGTCAAAGTTCATAACCTTTGACTTTACAAAAAAAATGTATGCACTACATTATAGAACGGGGTGATTATATGTTATACGGGTCATATACGTCAATATATGAATAAACTAGATACATGAAAGGCATTGATACGTTGCAACTTTCCAAGGCAAAATGCCCACAGCCCATCCACTTTATTAAAGCCAAAATAATGTTATAACAATATGTTAAGAACAGGAAGGCACCTAGCTAAGGATGTAAAAAAAGCTAGCCACCTTAAGATTATATCTTTAAATTAATATAGGATTGGCCATATGCTGCAACAGATACATATCAGGAGTAACCCCTGCTCTCGATGCCGAAAAACATGTACATGATTGTCGCAGACACCACCATCTGCCATGTGCGTGGATGCACCTCTAGATAGCGCATTATTCATCTTCTGAAAGACTATGAGCGATGAGCTTGGCTAACTAGTCTACTCGAAGGTTGTCTCGTCCCACCAAAATGGTGTTGGAGAGGGAGGGGCATTAGGTTTTCACTAGCCCGCAGAAAATAACGGCACAAAGGTAATTAGCTCAGTGCATAAAAAAAGGTCTTTAACAAGCCAATTCAACCTACTCTCATGATTACTCTAGGTTAATTTGTCTCTAGCTAATTAAATAGGTAAAAATTTAAGCTTACATAGTGACAGAAAGGTACAAAAAGAAGTGGATATGCCATATCCATGAAAAAGTGTTATGGAACTAAAAACTATCATAATTCCTAACATGTATATGTAATACAGGTCATAAAAGCCAATGTATTGATAAACTAGATACATGAAAGGCATTAAACTAGCCAACACCGCCATTTATTCTTCCATATTTTGATTAAGTGTCGGTATTTTTGCTGTACACCGTAAGGGGAAAAGGCCCACAATCTTTCCACTGTATTAAAGCCAATAATGTTAGAATCGAATGTATAGCAAGATGTTAAGAACAGGAACAAAAAAGAGGGCACCTACCTAAGGAGGTAGAAATGCGAGCCATCTGAAGAGTCTATATTTAAACCTAGGCTTGATCATATGCTGCAACACATACCTATCAAGAGTAAACCCAGATCTCCATACTGAAAAAGAGGGTCTATTATTCCTAAAAATCTTTCCATTATGTTGCAACCAAGTATGCCAGCAGGCAGTGAAAGCCACTCCGGAGAAAAAGGATCACCAAAGCTTCTATGGGTATTTGTAGCCACATCAAACATGGTGGTTGCAGGTAGCCAAGAAATCTGAAGATAAGCCCATGCTGCTGAAATTGCATTAAAAGAAAAAAAAATGGTTTCTATCTTCCCTTGCTACAGTTGGGCAGAGCACACAATTTTTATCATCACTCACATGCAATGGCGCATTTCTAACATATCTCTTGTATATTTATGGTGCCGTTCAGCAGACGAAGCTATGCAAATACCTTGATCTTCATAGTGCAACACATTTTCCAAATCCAAGAAAGGGTCACATCGGAATGCAGATGATGGTGTGCCATTGTATAGAAACTATGGCCATAAAATTCTTAGGCTTACAGGGCCAGACCAGGCATCATCCTTACAGAAGGGTGTTGGTCAAGCAGGGATTTGCAAAATCAGCAACTAAGGTGAGAGGAAGAGAGAAAGGTGTCTATTTATGTTCCTCGGCTATCACTTCCCTCGCTGAAATGAATTTTTCCCTGGAAAAGGAAAATAAATGCGGAAATCTGGATTACAATGGTTGAGACAAGGATCCCAACTCCCTGTTGTCATGCCAGAACATGACATAATCTCCACTAAAAACCTGTGTTGGGGAACGTAGCATGCAATTTCAAAAAATTTCCTACGATCACGCAAGATCTTGTTGGGGAACGTTGAAGAAAACAAAATTTTCCTACTCGTTTCACCAAGATCATCTAGGAGTTCATCTAGCAACGAGTGATTAGATGCATCTACATACCTTTGTAGATCGCGCATGGAAGCGTTCAAAAGAACGGTGATCATGTAGTCGTACTCGACGTGATCCAAATCACCGATGACCAGCGCCGAACGGACGACACCTCCGCGTTCAACACACGTACGGGACGGGAGACGTCTCCTCCTTCTTGATCCAGCAAGGGGAAAGGAGAGGTTGATGAAGATCCAGCAGCACGACGGCGTGGTGGTGGATGCAGGGCGTCACAGCAGCAGGGCTTCGCCGAGACTACGAGGGAGAGACGTAACGGGGGGAGATGGAGGCGCCAGGGGCTGGTGTAAAATCCCTCCTCTCCCCCCCACTATATATAGGGGTGCCAGGGGGGGCGCCGGCCCTAGTAGATG
>NC_057800.1:744033837-744051322 GCF_018294505.1 Triticum aestivum
CCCCGGGACCCTTCCGGTGGTCCCGGTACAATACCGATAACCCCGAAACTTGTCCCGATGCCCGAAATAGCACTTCCTATATATAATTCTTTACCTCCGGACCATTCCGGAACTCCTCGTGACGTCCGGGATCTCATCCGGGACTCCGAACAACATTCGGGTTTCTGCATATACATATCTTCATAACCCTAGCGTCACCGAACCTTAAGTGTGTAGACCCTACGGGTTCGGGAGACAAGCAGACATGACCGAGACGACTCTCCGGTCAATAACCAACAGCGGGATCTGGATACCCATGTTGGCTCCCACATGCTCCACAATGATCTCATCGGATGAACCACGATGTCGAGGATTTAATCAATCCCGTACGCTATTCCCTTTGTCTATCGATATGTTACTTGCCCGAGATTCGATCGTCGGTATCCCAATACCTTGTTCAATCTCGTTACCGGCAAGTCACTTTACTCGTACCGTAATGCATGATCCCGTGACCAGACACTTGGTCACTCTGAGCTCATTATGATGATGCATTACCGAGTGGGCCCAGTGATACCTCTCCGTCATACGGAGTGACAAATCCCAGTCTTGATACATGTCACCCAACAGACACTTTCGGAGATACCCGTAGTCTACCTTTATAGTCACCCAGTTACGTTGTGACGTTTGGCATACCCAAAGCACTCCTACGGTATCCGGGAGTTACACGATCTCATGGTCTAAGGAAAAGATACTTTGACATTGGAAAACTCTAGCAAACGAACTATAGGATCTTGTGCTATGTTTAGGATTGGGTCTTGTCCATCACATCATTCTCCCAATGATGTGATCTCGTTATCAATGACATCCAGTGTCCATAGTCAGGAAACCATGACTATCTGTTGATAAACGAGCTAGTCAACTAGAGGCTCACTAGGGACATGTTGGTGTCTGTTATTCACACATGTATTACGATTTCCGGATAACACAATTATAGAATGAATAAAGACAATTATCATGAACAAGGAAATATAATAATAATGCTTTTATTATTGCCTCTAGGGCATATTTCCAACAGTCTCCCACTTGCACTAGAGTCAATAATCTAGTTACATTGTGATGAATCGAACACCCATGGAATTCTGGTGTTGATCATGTTTTGCTCTAGGGAGAGGTTTAGTCAACGGATCTGCTATATTCAGGTCCGTATGTACTTTACAAATCTCTATGTCTCCATCTTGAACATTTTCACGAATGGAGTTGAAGCGACGCTTGATGTGCCTTGTCTTCTTGTGAAACCTGGGCTCCTTGGCAAGTGCAATAGCTCCAGTGTTGTCACAGAAGAGCTTGATCGGCCCCGACGCATTGGGTATGACTCCTAGGTCGGTGATGAACTCCTTCACCCATATTGCTTCATGCGCTGCCTCCGAGGCTGCCATGTACTCCGCTTCACATGTAGATCCCGCCACGATGCTTTGCTTGCAACTGCACCAGCTTACTGCCCCACCATTCAAAATATACACGTATCCGGTTTGTGACTTAGAGTCATCCAGATCTGTGTCGAAGCTAGCGTCGACGTAACCCTTTACGACGAGCTCTTCGTCACCTCCATAATCGAGAAACATTTCCTTAGTCCTTTTCAGGTACTTCAGGATATTCTTGACCGCTGTCCAGTGTTCCTTGCCGGGATTACTTTGGTACCTTCCTACCAAACTGACGGCAAGGTTAACATCAGGTCTGGTACACAGCATGGCATACATAATAGAACCTATGGCTGAGGCATAGGGGATGACGCTCATCTCTTCTATATCTTCTGCAGTGGTCGGACATTGAGCTGAGCTCAATTTCACACCTTGTAACACAGGCAAGAACCCCTTCTTGGATTGATCCATATTGAACTTCTTCAATATCTTATCAAGGTATGTGCTTTGTGAAAGACCTATGAGGCGTCTTGATCTATCTCTATAGATTTTGATGCCTAATATATAAGCAGCTTCTCCAAGGTCCTTCATTGAAAAACTTTTATTCAAGTAGGCCTTGATGCTGTCCAAGAGTTCTATATCATTTCCCATCAAAAGTATGTCATCTACATATAATATGAGAAATGCTACAGAGCTCCCACTCACTTTCTTGTAAACGCAGGCTTCTCCATAAGTCTGTGTAAACCCAAACGCTTTGATCATCTCATCAAAGCGAATGTTCCAACTCCGAGATGCTTGCACCAGCCCATAAATCGAGCGTTGGAGCTTGCACACTTTGTCAGCATTCTTAGGATCGACAAAACCTTCCGGCTGCATCATATACAATTCTTCCTTAAGGAAACCATTAAGGAATGCCGTTTTGACGTCCATTTGCCATATTTCGTAATCATAGAATGCTGCAATTGCTAACATGATTCGGATGGACTTCAGCTTCGCTACTGGTGAGAAAGTCTCATCGTAGTCAAGCCCTTGAACTTGTCGATAACCCTTAGCGACAAGTCGAGCTTTATAGATGGTCACATTACCATCCGCGTCTGT
This sequence comes from Triticum aestivum, assembly GCF_018294505.1. Lineage (NCBI taxonomy): Eukaryota > Viridiplantae > Streptophyta > Magnoliopsida > Poales > Poaceae > Triticum > Triticum aestivum. Next base: position 744,036,333 of record NC_057800.1, read on the forward strand.
CTTCCTCTTAAAGATCCATTTATTTTCTATGGCTCGCCGCTCAACGGACAAGTCAGTCAAAGTCCATACTTTGTTTTCATACATGGATCCTATCTCGGATTTCATGGCTTCTAGCCATTTGTCGGAATCCGGGCCCGCCATCGCTTCTTCATAGTTCGAAGGTTCACCGTTGTCTAACAGCATGATTTCCAAGACAGGGTTGCCGTACCACTCTGGTGCGGAACGTGTCCTTGTGGACCTTCGAATTTCAGTAGGGGCTTGATCAGAAGTATCTTGATCATTGTCATTAACTTCCTCTCTAGTCGGTACAGGCACCTCAGGAACATTTTCTTGAGTTGCGCCATTTTCCGGTTCAAGAGGTAATACTTCATCAAGCTCTACTTTCCTCCCACTTACTTCTTTCGAGAGAAACTCTTTCTCCAGAAAGGAACCATTATTGGCAACAAAGATCTTGCCTTCGGATCTGAGGTAGAAGGTGTACCCAATAGTTTCTTTTGGGTATCCTATGAAGACGCATTTTTCCGACTTGGGTTCAAGCTTTTCAGGTTGAAGTTTCTTGACATAAGCATCGCATCCCCAAACTTTTAGAAACGACAGATTAGGTTTCTTCCCAAACCATAATTCATATGGTGTCGTCTCAACGGATTTCGACGGAGCCCTATTTAAAGTGAATGCGGCAGTCTCTAAAGCATAGCCCCAAAAAGATAGCGGTAAATCGGTAAGAGACATCATAGATCGCACCATATCTAACAGAGTGCGATTACGACGTTCGGACACACCATTACGCTGAGGTGTTCTAGGCGGCGTGAGTTGTGAAACTATTCCACATTTTCTTAAGTGTGCCCCAAACTCGTGACTCAAGTATTCTCCTCCACGATCTGATCGTAGAAACTTGATTTTCCTGTCACGTTGATTTTCAACCTCACTCTGAAATTCCTTGAACTTTTCAAAGGTTTCAGACTTGTGTTTCATTAAGTAGATATACCCATACCTACTTAAATCATCAGTGAGGGTGAGAACATAACGATAGCCACCGCGAGCCTCAACACTCATTGGACCGCACACATCAGTATGTATGATTTCCAATAAGTCGGTTGCTCGCTCCATTGTTCCTGAGAACGGAGTCTTGGTCATTTTACCCATAAGGCATGGTTCGTATGTGTCAAATGATTCATAATCAAGAGACTCTAAAAGTCCATCAGCATGGAGCTTCTTCATGCGTTTGACACCTATGTGACCAAGGCGGCAGTGCCACAGGTATGTGGGACTATCATTATCAACCTTACTTCTTTTGGCACTCACATTATGAACATGTGTAGCATCACGTTCGAGATTCATAAAGAATAAACCATTCACCATAGGAGCATGACCATAAAACATATCTCTCATAAAAATGGAACAACCATTATTCTCAGATTTAAAAGAGTAGCCATCTCGAATTAAACGAGATCCTGATACAATGTTCATGCTCAAAGCTGGCACTAAATAACAATTATTAAGGTTTAAAACTAATCCCGAAGGGAGATGCAGAGGTAGCGTGCCGACGGCGATCACATTGACCTTGGAACCATTCCCGACGCGCATCGTCACCTCGTCCTTTGCCAGTTTCCGCTTATTCCGCAGCCCCTGCTTTGAGTTACAAATGTGAGCAACTGCACCGGTATCAAATACCCAGGAGCTACTACGGGCACTAGTAAGGTACACATCAATTACATGTATATCACATATACCTTTTGTTTTGCTGGCCTTCTTATCCGCTAAGTACTTAGGGCAGTTCCGCTTCCAGTGACCGCTTCCCTTGCAATAAAAGCACTCAGTCTCGGGCTTGGGTCCATTCTTTGGCTTCTTCCCGGCAGCTTGCTTGCCGGGCGCGGCAACCTCCTTGTCGTCCTTCTTGAAGTTCTTTTTACCCTTGCCTTTCTTGAACTTAGTGGTTTTATTGACCATCAACACTTGATGTTCCTTCCTGACTTCTACCTCTGCTGATTTCAGCATAGCAAATACTTCAGGAATGGTCTTTTCCATCCCCTGCATATTGAAGTTCATCACAAAGCTCTTGTAGCTTGGTGGAAGCGACTGGAGGATTCTGTCAATGACCGCATCATCCGGGAGATTAACTCCCAGCTGAGTCAAGCGGTTATGCAACCCAGACATAGTGAGTATGTGCTCACTGACAGAACTGTTTTCCTCCATCTTATAGCTGAAGAATTCGTCGGAGACTTCATATCTCTCGACCCGGGCATGAGCTTGGAAAACCATTTTCAGCTCTTCGAACATCTCATATGCTCCATGTCTCTCAAAACGCTTTTGGAGCCCCGGCTCTAGGCTGTAAAGCATGCCGCACTGAACAAGGGAGTAGTCATCGAAACGTGCCTGCCAAGTGTTCATAACATCTTGTTCTGCAGGGAGAACGGGTGCGTCACCAAGCGGTGCTTGTAGGACATAATCTTTCTTGGCAGCTATGAGGATGATCCTCAGGTTCCGGACCCAGTCCGTATAGTTGCTGCCATCGTCTTTCAGCTTGGTTTTCTCTAGGAACGCGTTGAAGTTGAGGACTACGTTGGCCATTTAATCTACAAGACATATTGTAAAATATTTATACTAAGTTCATGATAATTAAGTTCAACTAATCAAATTATTAATGAACTCCCACTTAGATTAGACATCCCTCTAGTCATCTAAGTATTACATGATCCGAGTTAAACTAGACCGTGTCCGATCATCACGTGAGACGGACTAGTCAACATCGGTGAACATCTTCATGTTGATCGTATCTTATATACGACTCATGCTCGACCTTTCGGTCTTCCGTGTTCCGAGGCCATGTCTGTACATGCTAGGCTCGTCAAGTCAACCTAAGTGTTTGCATGTGTAAATCTGTCTTACACCCGTTGTATGTGAACGTCTGAATAAAACACCCGATCATCACGTGGTGTTTTGAAACAGCGAACTGTCGCAACGGTGCACAGTTAGGGGGAACACTTCTTGAAATTAGTATGAGGGATCACCTTATTTACTACCGTCGTTCTAAGTAAACAAGATGCAAAACATGATAAACATCACATGCAATCAAATAATAAACGTGACATGATATGGCCAATATCACATAGCTCCTTTGATCTCCATCTTGGGGCTCCATGATCATCTTGTCACCGGCTTGACACCATGATCTCCATCATCATGATCTCCATCATCGTGTCTCCATGAAGTTGCTCGCCAACTATTACTTCTACTACTATGGCTAACGCGTTTAGAAATAAAGTAAAGTAATTTACATGGCGTTTCTTGATGACACGCAGGTCATATAAAAGAATAAAGACAACTCCTATGGCTCCTGCCGGTTGTCATACTCATCGACATGCAAGTCGTGATTCCTATTACAATAGCATGAACATCTCATACATCACATATAGATCATTCATCATTCATCACAACTTTGGCCATATCATATCACAAACCACTTGCTGCAAAAACAAGTTAGACGTCCTCTAATTGTTGTTGCAAGTTTTACGTGGCTGAATTAGGGTTCTAGCAAGAACGTTTTCTTACCTACGTTAAAGCCACAACGTGATTTGTCAACTTCTATTTACCCTTCATAAGGACCCTGTTCATCGATTCCGCTCCAACTAAAGTAGGAGAGACAGACACCCGCCAGCCACCTTATGCAACTAGTGCATGTTAGTCGGTGGAACCGGTCTCACGTAAGTGTACGTGTAAGGTTGGTCCGGGCCGCTTCATCCCACAATACCGCTGAAGCAAGAAAGGACTAGTAACGGCAAGAAAGTTGACAAATCTACGCCCACAACAAATTGTGTTCTACTCGCGCAAGAAGAACTACGCATAGACCTAGCTCATGATGCCACTGTTGGGGAACGTTGCAGAAAACAAAATTTTCCTACTCGTTTCACCAAGATCATCTAGGAGTTCATCTAGCAACGAGTGATTAGATGCATCTACATACCTTTGTAGATCGCGCACGGAAGCGTTCAAAAGAACGGTGATCATGTAGTCGTACTCGACGTGATCCAAATCACCGATGACCAGCGCCGAACGGACGGCACCTCCGCGTTCAACACACGTACGGGACGGGAGACGTCTCCTCCTTCTTGATCCAGCAAGGGGAAAGGAGAGGTTGATGAAGATCCAGCAGCACGACGGCGTGGTGGTGGATGCAGGGCGTCACAGCAGCAGGGCTTCGCCGAGACTACGAGGGAGAGACGTAACGGGGGGAGATGGAGGCGCCAGGGGCTGGTGTAAAATCCCTCCTCTCCCCCCCACTATATATAGGGGTGCCAGGGGGACGCCGGCCCTAGTAGATGGCATCTACTAGGGGGGGCGGCGGCCAAGGGGAGGTTTCCCTCCCCCCCAAGGCACCTAGGGGTGCCTTCCACCACATGGACTCTTCCATGGTGGAAACCCTAGGCGCATGGGCCTATAGGGGCTGGTGCCCTTGGCCCATCTAGGCCAAGGCGCACCCCCTACAGCCCATGTGGCCCCCCGGGACAGGTGGCCCCACCCGGTGGACCCCCGGGACCCTTCCGGTGGTCCCGGTACAATACCGATAACCCCGAAACTTGTCCCGATGCCCGAAATAGCACTTCCTATATATAATTCTTTACCTCCGGACCATTCCGGAACTCCTCGTGACGTCCGGGATCTCATCCGGGACTCCGAACAACATTCGGGTTTCTGCATATACATATCTTCATAACCCTAGCGTCACCGAACCTTAAGTGTGTAGACCCTACGGGTTCGGGAGACAAGCAGACATGACCGAGATGACTCTCCGGTCAATAACCAACAGCGGGATCTGGATACCCATGTTGGCTCCCACATGCTCCACGATGATCTCATCGGATGAACCACGATGTCGAGGATTTAATCAATCCCGTACGCTATTCCCTTTGTCTATCGATATGTTACTTGCCCGAGATTCGATCGTCGGTATCCCAATACCTTGTTCAATCTCGTTACCGGCAAGTCACTTTACTCGTACCGTAATGCATGATCCCGTGACCAGACACTTGGTCACTCTGAGCTCATTATGATGATGCATTACCGAGTGGGCCCAGTGATACCTCTCCGTCATACGGAGTGACAAATCCCAGTCTTGATCCATGTCACCCAACAGACACTTTCGGAGATACCCGTAGTCTACCTTTATAGTCACCCAGTTACGTTGTGACGTTTGGCATACCCAAAGCACTCCTACGGTATCCGGGAGTTACACGATCTCATGGTCTAAGGAAAAGATACTTTGACATTGGAAAACTCTAGCAAACGAACTATAGGATCTTGTGCTATGTTTAGGATTGGGTCTTGTCCATCACATCATTCTCCCAATGATGTGATCTTGTTATCAATGACATCCAGTGTCCATAGTCAGGAAACCATGACTATCTGTTGATCAACGAGCTAGTCAACTAGAGGCTCACTAGGGACATGTTGGTGTCTGTTATTCACACATGTATTACGATTTCCGGATAACACAATTATAGCATGAATAAAGACAATTATCATGAACAAGGAAATATAATAATAATGCTTTTATTATTGCCTCTAGGGCATATTTCCAACAGATCTATCTAGGATATGCATAGCAACGAATGGGGGAGAGTGTGTCCACGTACCCTCGTAGACCGAAAGTGGAAGCGTTACCTTAACGCGGTTGATGTAGTCGAACGTCTTCGCGATCCAACCGATCAATCACCGAACGTACGGCACCTCCGAGTTCAGCACACGTTCAGCTCGATGACGTCCCTTGAACTCTTGATCCAGCAAAGTGTCGAGGGAGAGTTTCGTCAGCACGACGGTGTGGTGATGGTGATGGTGATGTGATCCGCGCATGGCTTCGCCTAGGCACTACGATGCTATGACCGGAGGAGTAAACTGTGGAGGGGGCACCGCACATGGCTAAGAGAACAATTGATGTGTTATGGGGTGCCCCCTGCCCCCGTATCTAAAGGAGGAGGGGATGAGGCCGGTCACAAGGGACGCGCCATGGGGTGGAAACCGACTAGGACTCCTAGTCCTAGTCGGCCCCCCTTTCCTTTCTTTCGGAGGGGGAAAAGGGAAGGAGAGGGAGAGGGAGAGGGAGAAGGAGAGGGGGCGGCCGCCCCCTCTCCCTTGTCCAATTCGGACTCCCATGGGGGGCGCAACCCCTTGTGGGCTCCCCTCTCTCTTCCCTATGGCCCATGTAGGCCCATTACCTTCCGGGGGGGGGTCTGGTAACCCCTCGGTACTCCGAAAAATATTCGAACCACTCCGAAACTATTCCGGTGTCCGAATACTATCATCTAATATATCAATCTTGACCTCTCGACCATTTCGAGACTCCTCGTCATGTCCGAGATCTCTTCCGGGACTCCAAACAATCTTCGGTCACCAAAACACATAACTCATAATACAAATCATCATCGAACGTTAAGCATGCGGACCCTACGGGTTCGAGAACTATGTAGACATGACCGAGATACATCTCCGATCAATAACCAACAGCGGAACCTGGATGCTCATATTGGTTCCTACATATTCTACGATGATCTTTATCGGTCAAATCGCAATGACAACATACGTCATTCCCTTTGTCATCGGTATGTTACTTGCCCGTGATTCGATTGTCGATATCCTCATACCTAGTTCAATCTCGTTATTGGCAAGTCTCTTTACTCGTTCTGTAATGCATCATCCTGTAACTAACTCCTTAGTCATATTGCTTGCAAGGCTTATCGTGATGTGCATTACCGAGAGGGCCCAGAGATACCTCTCCGATACTCGGAGTGACAAATTCTAATCTCGATCTATGGCAACCCAACAAACACCTTCGGAGACACCTGTAGAGAAACTTTATAATCATCCAGTTACGTTGTGACTTTCGATAGCACACAAGGTGTTCCTCCGGTATTCGGGAGTTGCATAACCTCATAGTCAAAGGAATATGTATAAGTCATGAAGAAAGCAATAGCAATAAAACTTAACGATCATTGTGCTAAGCTAACGGATGGGTCTTGTCCATCACATTATTCTCCTAATGATGTGATTTCGTTCATCAAATGACAACACATGTCAATGGTCAGGAAACTTAACCATCTTTGATTAACGAGCTAGTCTAGTAGAGGCATACTAGGGACACTTTGTTTTGTTTGTGTATTCACATATGTATCAAGTTTCTGGTTAATACAATTCTAGCATGAATAATAAACATTTATCATGATATAAGAAAATATAAATAACAACTTTATTATTGCCTCTAGGGCATATTTCCTTCAGTCTCCCACTTGCACTAGAATCAATAATCTAGATATAACATTGTAATGATTGTAACACCCATGGAGTCTTGGTGCTGATTATGTTTTGCTCATGGAAGAGGCTTAGTCAACAGGTCTGCAACATTTAGATCCATATGTATTTTGCAAATCTCTATGTCTCCCTCCTTGACTTGATCGCGGATGGAGTTGAAGCGTCTCTTGATGTGTTTGGTTTAATTGTGAAATCTGGATTCCTTTGCTAAGGCAATTTCTCCAGTATTGTCACAAAAGATTTTCATTGGACCCGATGCACTAGGTATTCACTAGTATAGCGAGCTCCTAAACAAACGGTTTTTAACCCCTTTCCGCGACGACATTTGGAACCATCGCCAAGTGAGTGTGGGCGATAGGGGGGTCCTTCCCACACGACCCAGAAACCGTTGAGGATATGCCCTCCTGGCACACACGATTCGGCAAAATAAGGTCGTGTGCAACTAGCGAGCGCTCAAATACGGAAATATGTACAGTAGAGCTAAAAATACAATTATACGGCAAAATTGTTTCCGGTCGCAAGTACATCGCACATAGTCAGTCCTCGCTAAACGTTTCCATTTGTATGTACATCTCACACAGTCGCTCCAAGGAAAACGTTTACGTTCATAGGTACATCACACAATTTTTCCCATTAAATCGCTTGCGTTATTGAATATATCACACATGGCCAGTGGAAGAAACTGTGTGGCAAAGGCTATCCATCACACACAGTTTTGATGTGGTAAATGTTTGCGCAAGGTGTCCTAACGCAAACAGTTTTTAAGAGAAAGTCGTGTGTGATTGTTCATGGATCCAACGCGGTTTATTCCTAGAAACTGTGTGTGTTGCCTGAGGTCATCTCCCACGGTATTTTTTCAACAACCGTTTGCAATAGCAAAACCTAATTAGCAGGCTAATTATCTGATTATTTATAATCCATTTATTAACCTAATTGACAGTTCATATTAAGCACACAATATATTTCATTTTCATAATTGAAATACATCAGAGTACAACATCATATAGCTTCAGCACTCAGCTACCCCATTACATAACTACACTAGGACCAAGTTTCACATGCAACATCTATAAACTTTCGAAATTAGCATCATAGACGGTACATAGACAGATGTATCTCATCCGGAAAACTGCTGAAGTAGAAGGCGAATATTGAGCATTCATTGATGTTGAAGGTCTTTGTAACTTTAGGCCAGTGCCTGTTGATGATTCACTGTCCATCCTTCGTCCTCTTCAGGAACACTTCAATATTAAACCGTGGGTGTTGTATGAATACCTTCCTCGCCTCCTGACCATACAGGTGGTTTGAGAGGTAATCATCAGTGAACTGCTTTGGAAAGGCCTGAAAATAAGGATGTGCCTAAATATCTTCTCTATATTGGAAATGGGGCAAGGGAATAAAAAAGGAAAGGTACAATAGTTAGTACCATCCTGTAGTAAACTGATGTCTTCTTCATTGTGCAGACAAAGATCTTGTTGTTTTTTGTCGCTAATTTCTTTATCCTAACAATCTTTCTGAGTTTCTTAACTTGACTGATATTCTTGGACAACTCATTTCCCCATATGCAAAATGGGTCGAACAGTGGGTCAAAACCTCTGACAGCAGGACCAACATGTGCAAGATCAAATTGTTAAAAACCTAAATATTAGAATGGTTCCTTCAATTGCACAATAATGTGCTATTAGACAACGGATCATGCACCTGCTAACCTTGATTGTAAACCTTAGTGCTTCACATTGTTTCCCTGCAACACATATAAGATAGTTAGTCATCAGGTTAAGTGAGGGTTCGCATGCTATCAGTAAAATATGTTGATGAAAAATAATCACATTGCAGATTCACCAGATTAATTGAAGCCAAACGGAAAACCCATTTATCCAAACCAAGCATGATTAAGAACTAGAAAATATAGCACTTGTGTATGTTTCTCATGTATTAAGTGCAGCCAAATTCGATTTATTCCTCACATGCACAACAATACGAAATTCTACCCATGGCAATTGGACATCGCATTGCAGAATTGAACCAATCAGTTAACTAAACACAACAACAAATGAACCAAACATTAACTGAGCACCACATTGCACAATATAACATACTCCTAATAGAAGATCAGACAGTTAACCAAACAGTTAACTACGGCCAATTGTAGCAATTGTATTTGTTTCTCATGTATTTACTACAGCCAAATTCAATTTATTCCTTACATGGTATACAATAACAGAATGCACCCACAATTTTGTATAGATAAATTCGATTTATTTCTCACATGGAAGATAATACAAAATTGCAGCCTGAAGAATTGAACATCACATTTGCAGAATTGAACCAAACAGTTAACTGAAGACGACAACTAATTAACAAAACAGTTAATAAGTGAGCACCACACTGCACGACATATAGAACATATACACTAGAGCAACAGATTGCATGGTAAAATTAGAGAGCACAATTCACTAGAAATGGTGAAGGAAAGGCCAGAGCAGCACACGCAACGGGTAAACCGAGCATGCTTAACTGGCGTAGCTAGCAAATGGCAAGGTGCTCCTTCAAGATCTGGGGGTCGGCACGAATGGCAGCCATCGCGACCTCATCCGCGCGTGCGGCCGCGATTTGCTTCTCCGCTGCCAAATGCTCCTTGAGGTCCTGGCTATACTGCGTGTACCATGGCTTAGGCCGACGCTTATTTGGTGGAGGGGTCTGTGATTTGGGTGGAAGGTGTCACACTCGCATCGGCGGTAGGGGCATGTGGGATGTGGAAGGAGGATGAGGATGGGGGTCGGGTCTGGATTACCTGCCTGGATAGGCGAAGCCGAGGAGCGTGAAGGAGGTTCGCCGGCTAGGAGGCGGCGGCGCTGCAAGCAAGGATGAAGGTTTCAACTTGGAAAGGAAGGCGGAAAGAGGGGACGAAATGTGGCTTTTGGTAAGGGGGAGGGGCGGGGAGGTAGATATTTCCGCGGAAGCCGAAAATTTGGAATCGCTTCAGCCAAAAAACTGGCACGCAAAGTTTCATCAGACAGGGTCCTTATTCAGAACTGTGTATAATATGTGAACATCACAAACGATTCAGATAGCTTAACCCGTGTGTGTTGAGTTTGGACGTCAAAAATTTTCGTTCGAATTTCCCTAGTTACAGTGGTCATCCACGTCATTGCATAGTTTGGGTACACAAAGGAGACTAACTATGTGCGATCTACTTGATTTATAATACTATACACCGACGGTGCTGCAAGATATTTTGTGCTGCATCTCACACGGTTGGTGATAATAAACTGTGTGCGATCTACTTGATTTATCGTCTTGATCATAATTACGTAATGGGGTCACAGTGATACGTTTCCAACGTATCTATAATTTTTTACTGTTCCATGCTATTATATTATCTGTTTTGGATGTTTAATGGGCTTTAATATACCTTTTTATATTATTTGAGACTAACTACTAGCCAAAGGCCCAGTGCAAATTGTTGTTTTTTGCCTATTTCAGTTTTTCGTAGAAAAGAATATCAAACGGAATCCAAACGGAATAAAACCTTCGGGAGAGTTATTTTTGGAACAAACGTGATCCAGGGGACTTGGAGTGGACGTCAAGAAAGAAGCGAGGAGGCCACGAGGCAGGAGGGCGCGCCCCAGGGGGGTGAGCGCGCCCCCACCCTCGTGGGCCCCTCACAACTCCATCGACCTACTTCTTCCTCCTATATATATCCATATACCCTGAAAACATCCAGGAGCACCACGAAACCCTATTTCCACTGCCGCAACCTTCTATACCTGTGAGATCTCATCTTTGGGCCTTTTCCGGCGCTCCGCCGGAGGGGGAATCGATCACAGAGGGCCTCTACATCAACTCCATGGCCTGTCTGATGATGTGCGAGTAGTTTACCACAAACCTTCGGGTCCATAGTTATTAGCTAGATGGCTTTTTCTCTCTCTTTGAATCTCAATACAAAGTTCTCCTCGATTCTCTTGGAGATCTATTCGATGTAATTCTTTTTGCGGTGTGTTTGTCGAGATCCGATGAATTGTGCGTTCATGATCAAGATTATCTATGAAAAATATTTGATTCTTCTCTGAATTCTTTTATGCATGATTTAAATATCTTTGCAAGTCTCTTCGAATTATCAGTTTGGTTTGGCCTACTAGATTGATCTTTCTAGCAATGGGAGAATTGCTTAGCTTTGGGTTCAATCTTGCGGTGTCCTTTCCCAGTGACAGCAAGGGCAGCAAGGCACTAATTGTATTGTTGCCATCGAGGATAAAAAGATGGGGTTTATATCATATTGCTTGAGTTTATCCCTCTACATCATGTCATCTTGCCTAATGCGTTACTCTGTTCTTATGAACTTAATACTCTAGATGCATGTTGGATAGCGGTCGATGTGTGGAGTAATAGTAGTAGATGCAGAATCGTTTTTGTCTACTTGTCGCGGACGTGATGCCTATATACATTATCAAAAACCTCAAGCTTGGGGCACTACAACAAAACAAAGATTAAGTAACACAATTATGTAACATATAGAAAAATGTGTTACATATAATAATTGCAGTAACACATCATCTGTGTTGCAGCGCGAAGAGTAACACATAGTTGATAAGGTTCGAAAATGTGTTACCAGCCAGAGTAACATATAAGTGCGTGTTGCTCCAGGTGTGTTACAAACAATTGGTACAATAACACATAATCCTGTGTTGCTTCATAGTGTTACAAGATAAATAACTTTAGATAAAAAACAATAAGTGTAAACCATATTTTAATAAACAGGAATAGTGCCACAATGCTTACAAATATAGGTTCAAATTTTCACTCAATTGACTTTCCCAACAATCTTTGTCCATGACATAAGGTTGTACATGTACATAGGTCTTGAACATTTTCCATGACATATATATAATCTTGCTATAAAAAAATTGAGAACATGTAGCCTGTAAACAAGTGAGACCGGCTAAACAACCCAACAGAACCCAAGACCATTTGACATGCGTGAACAAAATAAATGAACAAAGGGGGATATTTGATATGTGTGAACAAAAATTGAGAACATGTAGCCTGTAAACAAGTGAGACCGGCTAAACATCCCAACAGAACCCAGGACCATTTGACATGCATGAACAAAATAAAATGAACAAAGGGGGATATTTGATATGTGTGAACAAAATAAAATGAACATGAGTTAATACAGGAAAAAAGGAAGTTGGAGGTTCTCCTATTGCAACGAGGAATAAAAATGATTCCTACAAGAATCGAACCTGCTACCACCTGCACGGGTAAACAAGTGATTACCAACGTACTCCATTCGCTATTATTCTTAATTTAAATAATTATGCTATTATTAAAGAAAAGGAACGACGCTCGGCCAAGGCCCATTAGATATTTTTGAGCAACGCCAAGGCCCATTAGATATTTTTGAGCAACGCCAAGGCCCATTAGATATTTTTGAGCAACGCCAAGGCCCATTAGATATTTTTGAGCAACGCCAATGCCCATCAGAAACATAGATGGTCTCATATTATTAAAATAGGCTGCGTTTCCGTGAATCCGGCCCTCTTTTCCTTCTGGAAGCTTCCACCCAGATTCCCTTCTTTTCCTACTGGGATTTTTTCATCAGTTTTTTGTTGGTTTTTTCCGGTTTTTGGTTTCTTCTTCCTATATCTTCTTTTCTTATTATTTTTTATCCATTTAAATTTTCTTTAAAAAGATCTTCAAATTCGTGAATTCTTCTCCTGAACTTCTTGGAATTTTTTGCTAATTGCAAAAAAATTATGAATCCTTTCTAAAAAATTCTGAGAACTTCTTTTTTAAATTCATGAAATTTTTTGTAGACTCATTTTTTTCAAATTCACAAAAAGATCGAGTCTGTGAAAATTTTATTTTTCGCAAAAAGGAAAATTTTTGACGTGATTTGTTTCAAACTCGTGGATTTTTTCTATAAGTGTTTTTTTACACTGGAAATTTTATCAAGTTCATAAACATTTTTAAGAATTTAATAATTGTTTTGGAATTTATTAGAGTTTGTAAAATTTATGAACTTTTTCAAATTTGAGAATTTTTCTAGTTCGTGAACATTTTTTCAAATTCCAGACCTGTTTTTAGAATCGGCGAACGTTTCTTTGAAATTCATGAACTTTTTTCAAATTCGTGAACATTTTTCAAAGCCACAAACATATATTAACATGCGAACAATTTTCAAATTCTAAACTGGTCTATGGTGAACTAGTTGAAACAGCCGAGCGAGCGAGCGAGTTGGGACGAGCGACCTCGCTTAACTTGGTCGGCCGACGGCGCGTTAGCGTTAGTTGGCGTTGCTTGCGCCACAAGCAGTGTATGAGCTCTCTCCATATTTTAATATGTTATAACCCTAGAAATTAAACACATCCAAATCAAACAACGCAAAAATTCAAATTCGTTGGAGCATGTCATTGAATCAATAATTTCACAGTTATTGTTGCATATGAATTCAAATTAAAATTGTCAGAAAAAATTGTTTCTCACGATGAGATGTAATTTTTTGTTGTCGTATGTGACGTTTCATTTGACATCAGATATAAAATTTGGGAGCTTGTTGGCAAGAAGAGCCCTTTATATAGGTAACCATGAAAGTAACATTTATGCTCATCCTGGGGGCAACCTAGATGTTACCTCTTGTATACCGAGCTAAGAGCAACTCTAACAGATCCAACATATTTGCCCGATCCACAAAAATCATACCGATATGCAGTTTATGGGCGAAAAACTGACTAGCAGATCCCGCATCTTGGCCCATCCACATATTTTTTTGTAGGAAACCTAAAATCGTCCCCCATGGAGTGGTATATGTACAGGATTCAGGGGAGCATATCATGGATCCTACAAACCCATTTTGGTAGAAGAATGGAAGGCACAAAAGAGTAGAGAGGGATCTTACCAGCATCGGCCGGGCGCCTTGGTCCGGAGTGGAGGCAGGTCCGTAGGTGACTGTCAGGCATCAAGGTTGTCCTGCTTGGCTGCTCCTGGACTGGTGAACCAGAGGGAGTTCTGGTCAGCGTTGTACTGGAGCGAAGGGAGGTTAGAGTTAAACCAGGCAGGATAGCAGACCAAAGATGCTAGCTTTCGTGTGGTAGAGAAGCATGCTCTATTTAGCCGTCGGGATAGTAGACCAAGGACACAAGTGGCGAGTCGTCTTCAACCTTAATGTTTTTTATATTAATTAGTACTCCCTCCGTCCGGGAATACTTGTCTTAGAAAGGAATGTATCTAGACTTATTTTAGTTATAGATACATCCATTTTATCCATTTTTAGGACAAGTATTTCTGGACGGAGGGAGTAGATTGTAATCTCATGTTATAATAAAATTCACATTGGTCGTACCACATCATAGTTAAATTTATGGTTTGATCAATTGCATGCTAGGGCACACAATTATAGGGTGCTTCGGACAACCCGTTTCCCGTGACACTGACAATAGCCAGTAGCCTTGTCGCTATTGTTTGACGTGTCTTATAAATAGTGATGCATCGATCTACTTGGAGCTAGAGTACATGCCAAGATCCTCTGCAATGTTCCCACTTTGATGAGCCTCGGCGCGGTTTCTTATATAGGTAGGCGGGCTGGTAGTTTCATAACTATTTATGGGGGATACAATAAGATCAGATTATCCCGTGATTATGGGAAACCTATGTATTATAATTGATGAATCTCTCACATAGCACATCCA
>NC_057800.1:744051603-744056065 GCF_018294505.1 Triticum aestivum
TGGCACCATTTTGAAGAAAAAAGAAAGAAGAAGAATACAAATTCAATCAATGCAATCCTTTCGCATTGAGTCCTTTTACGTGTACAAGTCATGAGGAAAAATACCAAACCTGCATATGATAATTCTGGAAAAAATCCTTCACAAAATGAGGTGTCATATATGAATATTCATGACTTTTCAAATTGATGGTCATATTCATTGCATATTTTTATGATAATGTGTCCAAATTGGGCATGTAGGAGCATCTTGCTATTACAAACAATGTTGAAAACTAGAGTTTCTAATTTTTGTATGAAAAAATCTTTTATATTTTCTCCGTGTAAAAATGGGTATTTTTTTAAGCAAGTACAAAACGTGGGTGTAAAATAGCACCACTCCAATTTTCACAGAAAGTAGACCATATTTGAAGGACAGTTCCCATGTATCATAGATTTTAGAGATTTGTAACTACTTTTGTACGTTTAGTGCATATAATTCATATTTAAATTGTAGTGTATAAAATGTTAGGAATTTTTTGGGTAAACAAATCATATTTATATCCTTTAATCATTGCATAGGCCTTATTCAAAAACTGAACCGAAGAAAGAAAAGGCAAATGAAAGAAAGTACTGAAAAGGAAAAGAAAAAAGAAAATAAATATTATTATAATTGTGGAGCCTGAAAACATTTATATTGCACTAAAAAATACAATGCGTTTTTATTGGTCAGGGTAGCCCTCTCATGGATCACACGTTGTAACCATTGGATTCGTCGTTGATCCAACGGCTGCGGTCCTGCGGGTGCCCTATCCTTTATCTCCCCTCTCTCCTTATCCTTTCACACGCACGCGAGTAAATAGCATAAAACTACTACTTTACAGGCTAGGGTTTCAAAACACTACCGGTTTTTAATTTTTCTCAGATAACTACCAAATGGGTGGTCGGCTGTTTCAAAAAACCCAGATCGTCGAGTCTCTATCAGTTGATCATGATTATGACAAGTCGGGCCTGCACCTAAACAAACCGTTAGTTTGACCTTAGTTTGACCGTTAACTTACATGTGGAGCCCACATGTAAGTTCCATCTTCCTCTTCTCTTTCTTCTTCCTCTCTATCTCTTTTCTTCCCTCCTCTGTGCCTCCCGTGCTGGCCTCTCCCTCCCGAGCCAGCGACCCCCTCCCCTCCCAAGCCGGCGACCCCCCCAAAGCCTTCGTCCCTCTCCCTTAGCCGGTGCCCCTCCCCCCATCCCAAGCCGGCGACGACCCTCCATCTCCTCCCCAGCGTCCCAACAATCGTGATAGGTGCTCGCTGGAGCTCCAGGTGACGACGGTGGTGACGAGGCCGGCCTCGTCCGCAGCGACGAGAGGTGTGCACTCCACGAGCGGTGCAGGTCGTCGCGTCGAGCTTGAGGAGCTCGCGGCAGGGGATGGCGGCGGCCGCAGGCAAGTCGGCAGGGGAGTCGCAAGTCATGGTGTGGCCGGAGCGCGAGGCACGACGAAGCGGCAGGGATGGCATGGCGGCGGCCGCAGGCAAGGCACGACAGCGCGGCCGCTGCAGGTGCGGCTCGCCGGCCTTATGCGATGACCGGCATGGATCCAGCCGCTGCAGGCGCGGCTGGCCGGCCTTAGGTTGTGCACGACGTGGATTCCGCCGTTGGAGGCGCGGCTCGCCGGCCGGAGGAAGCATCACTGCCCAGCCGATCGGGATCGAGCTCTGGCTGCATTGGGGACTCGATTGCTTTTTTCAAAAAAGTCACAGGGACCCGATTGCTTTTTTCAGAAAACTTACAAGGACCCGATTGCTTTTGAAAAAACTTACATGTGGGACTCACATGTAAGTTAACGGTCAAAGTAAACGGCCAAACAAACAGTTATCTTACATGTGGGCCCGAACTGTCATAATCGTGATCAACTGATAAAGACTCGGCGATTTGGGTTTTTTGAAATAGCCGACCACTTATTTGGTAGTTATCTAAGAAAAATTAAAAACCGATAGTTTTTTAAAACCCTAGCCTGTAAAGTAGTAGTTTTATGCTATTTACTCCACGCACGCCTTGCCATGGAAGCCGCCACAAGTCACCGCCGCTAGCCTGAGGGCCTCATGCTGCCGCCGCTCGCCCCTTTCTTTGTAGGTCGCTGACGCAACCGTGCGCCTCGGGGACGTTCCCTCCTCCCCACCAGGCCCGAAGAGGCGGCCATGAGGAGCGCGCAGCCGCCAGAACCATGGGCAGATCCAGCCGGCGCCGTCGGCAGCCATCCCTCCGTTCGGCGGCCGTGAAGAGTTGAAGAGTCTTGAGTAGCACGAGCGCATGGATGGTGCGCACCTCCCGCGGTAGGAGCCACCGGTCCTCGTCCATCTGCTAGCATCCACGAGGAATCGATCCATCGCCCATATGTAAGCTAGCTTCCACAATAATCCATCCAGCAGGCTGCTTGCTTGTATGTGTACTAGAGGAAACAGGAGCAAGATGCGTGGCCGGCGTCGAGGGTACATGCCCGCTGCTAATTTATTCTCCTGGTAATAATAGTAGTACTTGTTGTTCCTCCCGTGGTGGAGATGTACATACCTGAATACTCATCACATATCCGTACATACGCGAATACCTGTGCAATTTTTTTTTAATTCAGCTAAATAGGTCTACCGAGTGTCAACTTCGGCAAAGGCTTGCCCCTTTGCCTAGTGTTGCACTCGGCAAACTACGTACATCAGATTGGACAGTAGAGATTGTGAAGAGCAACACGGACATCTACTTTACTGACAGGGAATGTGTGTAATACATAGTGCTTTTCATGGTAAGGGTTCTAGTAGATGTATGATTATTTTAGTGTAGCATATCCCAATAATCACTATGAAAATACAGCAGAAGCTTTTCTATTCATTTCCATTTTTAATTTTTATATATCTCGCATCTCAATCTCATATGCTAGTTTGATATAATCGAATGGGTGGTAGCATCACCTTGTACCAAGTACCCATCCTGGTTACTTTTTTATTTAGGTAAATGTAAGATACCACCACCTTTTACCAAGTATCCATCCTGGTTACATTATGTGCAAAATAGGTTCTACATGTAATTCCATATTTGTTGAATATGTGGTTTTACTGCATGTTTATAGTCTAGCTTTTGGCTGTACATCTGTTTCCTTCTCAAGTTATTTATCATTCTACTCTTACAGAATGTTTGCGAGAAGCTCGGTTAGTGTCGATGCCTCAAGGGCTTATGCATATCAATTCCATGCTGATTAAAGCCACGGTAATCATGAATTCTGGTTTCCAGGTATATGTTTATGCAGTCATATGGTCGCGCTCCTTGACAATTCATAAGGAATGTTTATATTCTTTATAACTTTGCCATGGAATGTGTACTGTTATAAAACATCTTGCGGGTACATTGGTTAGGTACTAGAAAGCACACACACACACACACATGCCCAACACAACAACAAGCACCCACATACAACACAACACAAGCAAAACACAGATGCTCTACTCTTGATTTCTCAATAGTATGATGATGCCTTTGCACTGGGGGCCACTTTGCATGTGCTTGCTCATGTACTGACCTGATTGATAGGTGTTTGTGCTGCTGTGTTCAACTAATGTCCAGATACAACAAGTTAGTCTTCATTTGTACAAGAGCTAAGTAGAACTGTCTCAACTCTTTTTTGCGTGGTTGCTTACCACACATCATCCACTCGGTGACTGTCGAAACTCTTAATACAATAGCGCAGTAGTTTACTACTATGTGGGATTAAATGGGATTATCTGGGCAAGCAGACACAACATGGTTGATTGTGGGCTGCCCACAAACACCCGCATAACACATGTGTGCTGGTGTGGGCATTCCTCTATTAGTCCCACTTGCAGCCTGAATGTGTATCCCTAAGTAAGTGAATGGTCATGCATATCCATCGAAATATTGTTCATGCAAATTCTGTTATCATTGTCGTTGAATAATATTGATCATAATATAGGTTGCATCCAAAGTAGTTTTAAAGACTACATATCCAAACCAGCGGAATGTTGCATCTGCTACTATTCGAAGTACTGGTCTAGAAACTATGGTTTGTGATATTTAGTTAGGTGCTGAATTTTCACTTGTGTGCAGAGATGAATCAATTCTGGATAATGAGTTGGTAAGGTAAGTTTCTGATTGCAAGAGAATTGATGACACTTTTACTTCAGGATACTTAATTGCCTGACCTTCAGCTTTTGTAAGTTGGAGTCTTTTCTTCCATATTACAAAATTATATTTGTATACATTTAATCACATAATCATAAGGTCCATTTATTTCTTGCAGATTCAAAAGAAGCATAATTGAGTTGCAGCTGAATTCTTTGGTTGGATGAAAAAGCAAATAACTGTAGTTTACATTGATATATAGAAAAATGTAATACCATTTAGAAGATCTTTTTCTTTGGTTGAATTGATGTAAATGCTATGGTGTAATATTCTCCATAGATGTGTTCTTTATTGTAAAATTG
>NC_057800.1:745464181-745465637 GCF_018294505.1 Triticum aestivum
AGTAGTACTACTGCTACTGTTCTTTCCTTTCTTTTGGTAGTACTACTGCTAGTAGTAGTACTACTGCTACTGTTCTTATGTGTGCTGTCCACAGATTGGTGTACAGTCCTCCTTCGAACCCAACTTTTTCACCAGGTGGAACCAATGTGATTAACTTTAGGATCATTCTGTATGCATTTTCGCTGTTAAGAAGGCGCGCCCACAAAGCCATCTTCCACGTGCTTGACCATCCAGGTCCATCTTCCCCTAGTAAGAAACAACGATGTATTAACTTTTGATTTGAGGAGAAATGTCCCTTTACTAGTAGGTGAGATAAACCAGTACTAGGAAAATATTTCTTGTTGCACCCTTTCTTGGCAAAACACATACAGCTACAAGTTTGTGTCTTATGTTTTCACTTGATAAGCGATGCTCCTAAGGCACATCCCGATAGTAAACCATTAATTCCAGCAATGAAGTTCAACAATGTGTATTCTTATTAGACTAGCACAATGCCCGTTTGCTGCCACGGATTAAATATTACACTGCAAGATTAAGATGATTATACTGCTATCTGTGCCAGACCACACCATCCATATCTGCTCTTATACACCCCCTTTGTGCTAGATCGAAGTCCAACAGTGGGTGTGGCGACTGTCAACAGTCATGATGATGGACAGATTGCCACAACCATTTGATTTTCTTTTGCATTCATCCTATTGTCAAAACATGCACAATTATTTGACTAATTCCATAGTATTGCTCGATACGGTTGATTCAAAAAGCAGGACAGACAAAAAGGACATATCAAATGTGGACATGTACTGTAAGGAAAGCATAAGCTATTTTTTACCGAACAAGTAAAATGATAAGACTAATCTGCTGTATCCATTACTATATTTGGTCCATAGATGTTTATGACTCTGAGCCATGATCTGTAAAAATACATTTGTCATTCTTTCTGTGTTTGTACAGACTTTCTAAACTATTGATGATTTCTTGTTGGGAGACATATTATATCTGGAATGGAAGCTCACATAAGTTGAGCTGATTTTTGTCCATATGAAAGCAGAGGACCATATGGTCTGTGGCTGGGTTTTGTCTCCGACCATCGTGTCGTGATGAATTTGCAGGTACCCCGAGAGGCCCTTGAGTTTGCCGGAATGTCGATTAACTTCCGTTCCGGCAAATTCGGGTACTCCATATGTCCTATTTTCAGCAAAGGTCATGCTGAAATTTTCCGTGAATTTTAGCATGACTTTGCTAAAAATAGGACATATGGGGTACTTGCGACTAATGCATGGGCCGGGCTATCTTAGTACTTAGTTAAGTAGGATCAACTGCCCTGCCATTCTTGCTGCATTAAATCATAGGTGGCAATAGAGCCAAGTGATTAGGCCCAACTTAGAATTATCCTTAGCATCGATAAACCCTAGATGATAAACCCAACATAGGTGGCAATAGAGCCAAGATTAGG